>NC_133147.1:8598251-8770751 GCF_048418815.1 Hemitrygon akajei
TGTCTGTCTGTCTACCTATATACCTATACACACATACGTCTGTCTGTGTGTCTGTCTCCCATAATTCACTTCGGGCTCTTCGAGCTGCCTTGCCCAGCAGTCCCTCAGTGTAACCCTAACCTAATCACAGGACTGTTTACAATAACTAATTAACCTATCGGCCAGAAGGTCTTTGGAGGAAACCGGAGCATCTGGAGGAAACCCACGTGGTCACGGGGAGAACGTACAAACGCCATACCTGTAGCTGTGGGCATTAAACCTGGACTGCCTGTACTGTAAAGGGTTGTGCTGTTGTCCTGCTCACAACACCCTGTCTCTGAGCCCTTCTGAACAGCCACTCGGTACCGTGTGTGGAAGGAGGGCTGAGAGAGTGCCTCTCGCACGTTTTCTCTTCTGACGTTGCTAGCTAAATGACATTCAGCCGCAGTGCCGAATAGGTGGTAGTGGGTCTTAAAGCAAACTGCTGGGGGGGGGGGGGCCTCAATGGGTCAGGTGGCATCTGTGGGGGAAGAGGAGTGGCTGATGTTCGGGATGGAGACCCTGTATCATTGATGTTAACTGAGGTCTCAGTGGATCTAAGGGACTCTTTATGTGTCATGGTACTGTATGACTGTGACTGTGTCCCTTTCAGAGTGTCATAACTGACACAGAACTCCCTTTAGAACAGAGATGAGGAAGAATTTATTTAGCCAGAGAGTGGTGAATCTGTGGAATTTGAGGGGTGTGGTTTTGATGTTCTTAGAACATAGAATAGTACAGCACAGTACAGGCCCTTCGGCCCACAATGTTGTGCCGACCCTTAAACCCTACCTCCAATATAACCCCCCACCTTAAATTCCTCTTCTTGTTGATGTTTGTGCAATTTGGTTTTTTTTTGCGCTGGGGGGGGGGGGGTTTGATGTTTTTTTCTCGATGTTTTCCATGGTTTTCTTTGTTTGTAGAAGAGACGAACCTCAGGGTGGTATACTACATAGTACTTTGATAATAAATATACCTTGAACTTTGGAGGCCAAGTCATTTGGGTTTATTTAAGGCAGAGATTGATAGGTTGATGATTAAGGGTGTCAAGGTTACCGGAAAAAGGTGGAAGAATGGGGTTGAAAATATCAGTCATGATTGAAAGGTCGAGCAGACTTGATGGGCCGAATGGCCTAATTCTGCTCCCATAACTATATTACACAATGATCTAATGGTGTTATGGACATGCTCTGTTAACACCACATGGTCTGCAACAGTCCTGATGAAATGTCTTGCCCCGAAACATTGGCTGTTTACCCTCCTCCATAGATGCTGCCTGACTTGCTGAGTTCCTCCTGCATTTTGTGAGTGTTGCAACAACTTTCACAGGTTAAACACGGGCATCTTACCTTGAACCTGGAGTGGGGCAAGAGTAGTGCAGGCTGGGTGCTGATTAGTCCGGTGCACAGCATCTGCACCCACGCATATGGGAGGAACGTGGGCTGGTGGTGGATGTGGGTGGGAAGGTACGTTTAATAGATTTGGCCTGTTTGAATTCACTTTCATTGCATCAGTGGAAATACTGGCCGAGTGTTCAGCCGGCAGCCGATACTCTACACCCATTAAGCATGTCTGCTCATGTCCTTTCCGGCCACCTGGGTCAGCTCAGCACGTCATTGAGAATCAAATTCTGGATCCGGGGACGAGCCTAACATCTTTAAAGACCCATCCCATCCCGGACACTGTCTGTTCAATCTCCTGCCATCTGGTAGGAGATGCAGAAACATCTTGGCCAGGACAGTAAGACTGGAAAATAGATTCTTCCCGAGGGCCATTATGCAGCTGAATAATGCTACACCCCGGCTTACCAATGGCCTTTAAGTGGTATGGACTATCAATGGCACTTGTTGCATGTAAATATGGGATTTTTTAAACTTAAGCCATACCACGTGCATTGCAAATATCTGTTTTACACGAATTGGAGTAGCACCACAATCTCGTTGTCTTGAGCAATGAGAATCAAGTTCTATCCTGTTCTGTTTGTCACAAGTGGGTCAGTTATAACCCTTCTCACCCAGTCCTGTTTACTGAGTTGCAATGCATTGCACCAGGAATTCAGTGACTAACTGCATTGTGTTCTAACCACTTGAGCAACAGATCCTCATCCTCTCCTTTCCACCAAGAAAGCAGAAACAAGATGATCCCTTGGGTGCCCTGTGTGAAAGCCCAATGGATTTGTAGAGTAACAAACCTGGGACGGCACGTTGGAGAAACAGTTAGCCGAATCAGAATCAGGTTTAATAGAACTGGCATATGTTGCAAAATTTGTTAACTCTGCAGCAGCAGTAGAATGCAACACATAGTAACTGAGAGACAAAAAACGTGAATTACAGTAAATATATATAGTTGCAAGAAAAAGTTTGTGAACCCTTTGCTGTTTCCTGGTTTTCTGCATTAGTTACTCATAAGATGTGGTCTGATCTTCTTCTAAGTCACAATAATAGGCAAACACAATCTACCTAAACTAATAACGCACAAACCATTGTACTTTACATATCTTTATTGAACACATCGTTTAATCATTCACAATCCGGGCTGGAAAAAGTATGTGTACCCTTGTATTTAATAACTGGTAGAACCTTCTTTAACAGCAATAACCTCCACCAAATGCTTTCTGTAGCTGCTGATCAGACTTGCATAATGACGAGGAGGAATTTGAGACCATTCCTCCATACAAAATTATTTCAGTTCATCGATATTTCTGGGATATCTTGCATGAACAGCCCTCTTCAGTCGTGCCACAGCGCCTCAATTGGGTTAAGGTCTGGACTCTGACTTGGCCGTTCCAAAACACAAGTTTTCTTCTTTTTAAACCATTCTGTTGTTGATTTCTTCCTGTGTTTCGGATCACTGTCTTGTTGCATCGTCCAACTTCTATCAAGCTTCAGGTGATGGACCACTACTCTGACATTCTCCTGTAAAATGTCTTGGTACAATGTTGAGTTCCTTGTTCCCTGAACGATTGCAAGCTGTCCAGGCCCCAAAGCAGCCCCAGACCATGATGCTCCTTCCACTCTGCTTCACAGATGGGATGAGGTTTTAATGTTGGTGTGCAGTGTCCTTTTCCCTCCAAACAGTAGTGTGCATTTCTGCCAGGAAGTCTCATCTGTCCACAGACCAAAGTAAGACGTTTGAACCCTGTCTTGTGTAGCTGGATAAAAACCAGGACCAACAGGCTCCGGGACAGCTTCTTCCACCAGGCCATCAGACTGCTTAATTTATGATGCAACTGTATTTCAATGTTATATTGACTATTGTATATAGTATTTATTATAAATTACTATAATTGCACATTGCACATTTAGACGGAGACGTAATGTGAAGGTTTTTACTCCTCATGAATATGAAGGATGTAAGTAATAAAGTCAATTCAATTCAGAACATTGTTCCAGAAATGTGGAACATCCAGGTGGTCTTTTGTGAACTTGACATGTGCGGCAATGATTTTTTTTGGAGAGCAGTGGTTTCCTCTGTGACGTTCTTCCATGAACACCATTCTTGTTCAGTGTTTCTTACAGTGGACACGTGAACAGAGACTTTAGCAAGTTCTAGAGATTTCTGCAGATATTTTTGCTGTTGCCCCGGGTTCTTTTTCACCTCGTTCAGCATTGCACGTTGTGCTCTCAGTGTGATCTTTGCAGGACACCCACACTCAGGGAGAGTAGCAACAGTACTGAATTTCCTGCATTTATTGACAATTTCTCTTACTGTGTACTGATGAACTCTCAGGTCTTTAGAAATGCTTTTGTAGTCTTTTCTGGCTTAAGTATCTCTACAATTCTTCTTCTAAGGTCCTCTGAAAGTTATTGTGAGCAAGGCATGGTGCACATAAACAGATCTTTCTTGAGACGAGCAGGCTCTGTCAGTAACCTGACTTTGTGTGTCTTTATTTTTATCAGGCAGGGCACCTCTACAACCCACCCCCACCCCCCAATCTCATCTCATTGCTTTTGTAGGAGGCATTACCACAGAGCACCACATAATGTTTTGAATCTAGGCTGTGCTTGTTTAAATGGTGTACTTAGTATTGATGAGAAGTACAATTGTTTGTGTGTAATTAGTTTATGCAGATTGTGTTTGTCTATTATTGTTCATGAATTCAATGTCCATTCAGAAATTGGATGGCAGAGGGGAAGAATCACCTCTGAGAAGTAACATTGAGTGTGTGTCTTCAGGCTTCTGTCCCTCCTTCCTGATGGTAGCAATGAGAAGAGGGGTCTTCAGGCTCCTGTACTTCCTCCCTGATGGTAGTAATGAGAAGAGGGGTCTTCAGGCTCCTGTACCTCCTCCCTGATGGTAGTAATGAGAAGAGGGGTCTTCAGGCTCCTGTACCTCCTCCCTGGTGGTAGTAATGAGAAGAGGGGTCTTCAGGCTCCTGTACCTCCTCCCTGGTGGTAGTAATGAGAAGAGGGGTCTTCAGGCTCCTGTACCTCCTCCCTGATGGTAGTAATGAGAAGAGGGGTCTTCAGGCTCCTGTACCTCCTCCCTGATGGTAGTAATGAGAAGAGGGGTCTTCAGGCTCCTGTACCTCCTCCCTGATAGTAGTGATGAGAAGAGGGGTCTTCAGACTCCTGTACCTCCTCCCTGATGGTAGTAATGAGAAGAGGGGTCTTCAGGCTCCTGTACCTCCTCCCTGATGGTAGTAATGAGAAGAGGGGTCTCCAAGCTCCTGTACCTCCTCCCTGATGGTAGTAATGAGAAGAGGGGTCTTCAGACTCCTGTACCCCCTCCCTGATGGTAGTAATGAGAAGAGGGGTCTTCAGGGTCCTGTACCTCCTCCCTGATGGTAGTAATGAGAAGAGGGGTCTTCAGGCTCCTGTACCTCCTCCCTGATGGTAGTAATGAGAAGAGGGGTCTTCAGGCTCCTGTACCTCCTCCCTGATGGTAGTAATGAGAAGAGGGGTCTTCAGGCTCCTGTACCTCCTCCCTGATAGTAGTGATGAGAAGAGGGGTCTTCAGACTCCTGTACCTCCTCCCTGATGGTAGTAATGAGAAGAGGGGTCTTCAGGCTCCTGTACCTCCTCCCTGATGGTAGTAATGAGAAGAGGGGTCTCCAAGCTCCTGTACCTCCTCCCTGATGGTAGTAATGAGAAGAGGGGTCTTCAGACTCCTGTACCCCCTCCCTGATGGTAGTAATGAGAAGAGGGGTCTTCAGGGTCCTGTACCTCCTCCCTGATGGTAGTAATGAGAAGAGGGGTCTTCAGGCTCCTGTATCCCCTCCCTGATGGTAGTAATGAGAAGAGGGGTCTTCAGGCTCCTGTACCTCCTCCCTGATGGTAGTAATGAGAAGAGGGGTCTTCAGGCTCCTGTACCTCCTCCCTGATGGTAGTAATGAGAAGAGGGCATGTCCTGGGTAGTGTCCCTAATGATGGATGCCACCTTTTTGAGGAACTACTGTTTGAAGATATCTTGGACACTACGGAGGCTGGTGCCCGTGATGGAGCTGACTGAGTTTACAACTCTCTGCAGCTGATCCTATGCAGTAGCGCCCCCCCCCCCCCTTACTAGATGGTGATGTAGCCAGTTAGAATGATCTCCGCAGTGTATCTGTAGAAATTTGCAAGCGTTTAGGTGACACACCAAATCTCCTCAAACTCCAAATGAAATATAGCCGCTGTTGTGCCTTCTTTATAGCTGTATCGATATGTTGGGGCCAGGGTAGATCCTCAGAGATATCGACACCCAGGAACTTGAAAATGCTCACTCTTTCCACTTCTGATCCCTCGATGAGGACTGGTCTTTATTCCCTCGACTTACCCACAATCAGTTCTTTGGTCTTACTGATGTTGAGTGTAAGTTTGTTGTTGTGACACCACTCAACTTGCTAATATACCTCGCTCTAGTACGACCTCTCATCCCCATCAGCAGATTTATAGGTGGCATTTGAGCAGTGCCTAGGCACACAGTCATGGGTATAGGGAGAGTGGAGCAGTCCCTGAGGTGTGCCAGTGTTGATTGTCTGTGAGGTGGAGGTGTTATTTTCAATCCACACAGATTGTGGTCTTCCTGTCAGGAAGTTGAGGATCCAGTTGCAGAGGGAGGTACAAAGACCCAGGTTCTGAAACTTTTCAATCAGATCTGTGGAAATGATGGTGTTGAACGCTGAGCTGTAGTCAATAAACTGCAATCTGACTTGGGTATTTGTATTGTCCAGGGGATCCAAGGCCACGTGGAGAGCCAATAAGATTGTGTCTGTGGAAGACCTATTGTGTCGATAGGCAAACTGCAGTGGGTCCTGGTCCCTGCTGTGGCAGGTGTTGATTCTAGTCATGACCAACCTCTCAAAGCACTTCATCACCGTAGACGTGAGTGCTACTGGACGATAGTCATTAAGGCAGCTCACCCTGCCCTTCTTGAGACTGGTATAATTGT
Organism: Hemitrygon akajei; assembly: GCF_048418815.1. Classification (NCBI taxonomy): domain Eukaryota; kingdom Metazoa; phylum Chordata; class Chondrichthyes; order Myliobatiformes; family Dasyatidae; genus Hemitrygon; species Hemitrygon akajei. The sequence continues at coordinate 8,604,642 of NC_133147.1, forward strand.
TGCCCTTTTGAAACAGGCGGGAACTTACGACTGCGGCAATGTATTGCTACTACAAGACCAGCGACCCATGGTTGATTCCTGTCGCTGCCTGTAAGGAGTTTGTACGTTCTCCCCGTGACCACGTGGGTTTCCGCCGGGTGCCTGGTTTCCTCTCATATTCCAAAGATATACAGTACTGTTCAAAAATCTTAGGCACACATTAAAAAATTCTGTAAAGCAAAGATGCTTTCAAAAATAATGAAATGAAAAGTTTCCAAATGTCAAAAAATTACTATAAAGAGCAGTGAACAGTAAGAAACGAAATCAAATCAATAATTAGAGTGAGCACCTTTTGCCTTTAAAACTGCATCAATTCTCTTAAGTACACAGTGGCACAGTTTTCTTAGAAACTCAGCTGGTAGGATGTTCTGAGTGTCTTGGAGAACTTGCAATGGTTCTTCTGCAGACTGTGGTTGTTTCACTTCTGTCTCTCCAGGTAATCCCACAGAGCCTCGATGATGTTGAGATCAGGGCTCTGTGGAGGCCATGCCATTTGAAACCATAACAAAAAATCCAGGGAGCCTCAGACTTCTGCGCAGTATCCTTGGTGGGTAGGGAGGGTGGATGATGTGAGAAGCTGGGAGGAGTTAGGTGGAAAAGTAAAGGGCTGAAGAAGAAGGAAACTGGTAGGAGAGAGGGTGGACGATGGGAGAAAGGGAAGGAGGAGGGGCAGGGGAGGACAAAAGAAGAGGTAAGAGGGGAGCCAGAGTGAAGATCGAAAGAAGAGGGAAGGAGAAGGGAGAAAAGACTTATTTAAAAAAAGCTCCAACCTAGTAAGATGCAAGATTTTGAAAGCAGCACGATATCCAAAAGGATGCCACCAGTTTAAGAATTAAAAACACAAGATGCTGGAAGTCCAGAGCAATGCACACAAAATGCTGGAGGAACTCAGCAGGTCAGGCAGCATCTATGGAAAAGAGTAAACAGTGGGTGTATCAGACTGAGACCCTTCATCAGGACTGGAGAAAAAGAAGGGGAGGAAGAAGTACAAGGCGGCAGGTGATAGGCGAAACTGGGAGGGGGAGGGGCGAAGTAAAGAGCTGGGAAGTTGATTTGTGGAAGAAATAAAGGACTGGAGAAGGGGAAATCTGATTGGAGAGGGCAGGAGACCATGGAAGAAAGGGAAGGGCGAGGAGCACCAGGTGGAGGTGACGGGCAGGTAAGGAGAAAAGGTGAGAGAGGGAAATGGGAATGGGGAATGATGAAGGAGAGGAGGGGAGGTCAATTCCTGGAAATTAGAGAAATCAGTGTTCATGCCATCAGACTGGAGGCTATTAACATTGAAATGATGTATTAGTATCATCTGAACACAACTTTGACTGATTTTCCGCTGTTAATTGGTCACAGGGCCAAATGGTCTGTTATTGCGTTGTACCTCTAAATAACAACATGTAAGTAAATCGTTTAGCAAAAAAGTTATAATGAGGTAGTTGAAGTTACTTGGAATCCGCCTTCAGTGAGCGGTGATCTCTGAAGTTATCATGATATGCTGGAGCTGCTGGTAAGGTTGGGCTGTATTGATGTTGCAAAGTTCGCCAAGCTTGGCAATTAGTTTGGAGACGTTTCATCACCAGTCGAGGTGACATCCTCAGTGTGCAGTTGTTGGTGTTTCTCTCTGGGAGTGCTCAAATTTATACAGGCCCCCGTTCGCATGCTTTGGTCCTGATTGGCTACCCCTTCGGTTGACCTTTGAACTCTATTGGCTCATGTTTCTTAGGCTCTTAGGGGTTGAAGATGGTGCCTGCTTCAAAACGTTTGATTACAGCGTTATCAGGAGAGAACCGCACTTCAAAAAATTCTCCTGCCTACTTCGTGTTTGCCTGCACCAGAACCTCCGTGGTGTTGCTGTTAAACTGGTGTCCTTCTTGGTCCTCATTACCGAGATCAGCAACAGTGGATCATGTCTCCCTACTGCCAGTTTGTGTTCCCGTAAACGAGTTAAGAGCTTACGCCCTGTCTGGCCGATGTAGTTCTTGGACAGTAGGTTCACCAGGGAATAAAAATGATTGGGAGGTTTTCAGTTTGGAGCCTCTCCAGGTTTCAGTACAAGGCTAAATTTCTCTTTCCCTGAGAGCCTTTTGGTACCAAGACTCAGAATCAGGTTTAATATCACCGGCATACGTTGTGAAATTTGTTAACTTCGCGGCAGCAGTACAATGCAATACATAATCATAGAGAGAAAAATCTGTGGCAGCATGTGTATATATACTTAAATTAATTTAAATTAAATAAGTAGTGCAAAGATAAAAATAAAAGAGTAGTGAGGTAGTGTTCATGGGTTCCACGTTCATTCAGAAATCAGATGGCAGAGGGGAAGAAGCTGTTCCTGAATCACTGAGTGTGTGACTTCAGGCTCCTGTACCTCCTCCCTGATGGTAGTAATGAGAAGAGGGGTCTTCAGGCTCCTGTACCCCCTCCCTGATGGTAGTAATGAGAAGAGGGGTCTTCAGGCTCCTGTACCCCCTCCCTGATGGTAGTAATGAGAAGAGGGATCTTCAGGCTCCTGACCCTCCTCCCTGATGGTAGCAATGAGAAGAGGGGTCTTCAGGCTCCTGTACCCCCTCCCTGATGGTAGTAATGAGAAGAGGGGTCTTCAGGCTCCTGTACCCCCTCCCTGATGATAGTAATGAGAAGAGGGGTCTTCAGGCTCCTGTCCCCCCTCCCTGATGGTAATAATGAGAAGAGGGGCCTTCAGGCTCCTGTACCCCCTCCCTGATGGTAGTAATGAGAAGAGGGGTCTTCAGGCTCCTATACCCCCTCCCTGATGGTAGTAATGAGAAGAGGGGTCTTCAGGCTCCTGTCCCTCCTCCCTGATGGTAGGGATGAGAAGAGGGGTCTTCAGGCTCCTGTACCTCCTCCCTGATGGTAGGGATGAGAAGAGGGGTCTTCAGGCTCCTGTACCTCCTCCCGGATGGTAGGGATGAGAAGAGGGCATGTCCTGGCTGGTGACAGTCCTTAATGATGGATGCTGCGTTTTTGAGACATTGACTGTTGAAGATGTCCTCGATGCTGGGGAGGTTAGAGCCCATGATGGATCTGGCTGAGTTTACAACCCTCTGCAGCTTTTCCTGATCCTCAACACTGCAGCCATTTAGAATGCTGTCCATGGTACATCTGTAAAAATTTGCTCAAGTCTTGGGTGACATACCAAATTTTCTAATGAACGGAACTGTGTAATTGTATGTTGGGTCCAGGGTAGATTCTCCGAGATGTTTGCACCCAGGAATTTGAAGCTGTTCACCCTTTCCATTGCTGATCCCTTGATGAGGACTGGTGTGTGTTCCCTCAAGTTCCTCGGTCTGAGTTTGCAAGGTTATTCTTGTAACACCACTCAACCAGCTGATCAAGCTCACTACGTCTCTTCTGCGAGCTCTTTGCTCATGTGTGGTGTGGTTGGGGAGGAAGTGTTAAATTTGGTGTGAAGTCTGGAGTCGTTCACCGAGCCTGACCGATGAGTTCATGTCATGGTACAGATTCTGCTGAGCTCTTTCCTTTCGTGATAAGCTTTGCTGCAGACATCCCCACCATTGAGCACATCTTCAAAAAGCGATGCCTCAAAAAGTCTGCATTCCCCCCCACCCCAACCACCCATGACATGCCCTCTTCTCAGTTTTAGCATCAGGGAGCAGAGGAAACAGGAATGGGGAATGGCGAAGGGGGGGCATTTATTGGAAGTTTAAGAAATCATTTTAGGAACAGTTGCTCCCCCACAGCCATCAGATTTCTGAACAGACGATGAATTTGTGAACACCACCTCACTGTTTTTTGCTCTCTTTTTGCACTTTAATTTTTTAAATTATATTTCTTGTAACGTATGGAATATTCTATGTATTGCACTGTACTGCTGCTGCCAAACATCAAATGTCACAACATATGTCAGTGATAATAAACCTGAGAAACAGTAACACACTTCAGGCATTTTGCCCCTTCCCGCTCAGTCCTGAAGAAGGGTCTTGGCCCAAAATGTTGACTCTTTACTCGTTTCCTTGGACGTTACCTGACCTGCTGAGTTCCTCCAGCATTTTGTGTGTGCTGTTTTGGATTTCCAGCATCTGCAGATTACCTTGTGTCTGAGAAATGATTGCAGTGTTTGAAACCACGTCGCTGTCTCAGTCCCTCTCCTTGCCCCTGCGATAACACTCACACATTCGTCATTTGCTGATTTTCTTAAAGTCCGTTTATAAACGAGCACCTTCATGGCACTGCATTTGGTTTTTAGAATTAAAAAGAACTTTATCTATCCTATTCTGCTCCAAGTGGAAGTGTGTGTATCCCGCTCAGGGGGAGAGTTTCTGCGTGTATCCCGTTCGGGGGGAGAGTTTCTGCGTGTATCCTGTCTGGGGGGAGAGTTTCTGCGTGTATCCCGCTCGGGGGGAGAGTTTCTGCGTGTATATCATCACAGGAAACGTTTGAAAGCACATTTGATTCCACTGCATTTCCCGTGGAGAGAAATCTTTATTCACCTTGGATGTCACAACAATTTAATCTGATTTTCCAACCGAAGCATTTGTCAAGCTATTCTGAATACATTCCTGGGAAGTTTTTAGTCAGAGTTCTGCATTCACACCCTGGAAACGAGACCGGCTTTGCTATTGTCAGACCTGTGATGCCAGGTTTAGACTTGGGGAGTAACACTAAAGATTTCATTGGTTGTGGTGTGAATGTAGAATTGGCAGCTGCACAGACCGGCACTGATGTGTTTCAGAGGGTGAAGAGAGAGTTAAGATATGGGAGCAGAATGAGGCCATTTGGCCCATCGAGTCTGCTCTGCCATTTCATCATGGCTGATCCATTTTCCCACACGGCCCAATCTCCTGCCTTCTCCCCGTATCCATTCATACCCTGACCAATCTTGAATCTATCAACCTCTGCCTTAAATATACACAAAGACTTGGCCTCCACAGCTGTCGGTGGCAATAAATTCCACAGATTCACCACTCCCTGGCTAGATAAATTCCTCCTCATCTCTCTTTAAATGGATGGCTCTACATTGTAAGCTGTGTTTTCTGGTCTTAGACTCCCCTACCATAGGAAGCATCCTCTCTAACGAGACTTTTCAACATTCGATAACTTTCAATGAGGTCAACCCTCATTCTTCTATATTTCTGCGAGTAGAGGCCCAGAGGCATCAAACACTCTTCATATGAAAAGCCTTTCAATCCCGGAATCATTTTCGTGAGCCTCCTTTGAACCCTCTCCAGTGTCAGCACATCTTTTCTTAGATAAGAGGCCCAAAACTGCTCACAATACTCCAGGTGAGGTCTGGTCAGTGCTTTATAAAGCCTCAGCATTACATCGGAGGATGTGCTGATGGAGTGAGACCATGAGGATCATGGACAATGGGTGAACAGGGTAATTAATTTCTATCATGTCAGACACAAATAAAACCAGAGGTTTGCATGTATAGGAAAAATCCAGATGTGTGCTCGGAAATTAACCTGTCATATTTGGTGAACAAAAACATGTTCATTGTCTCATCAGGCCCCCCAAAATCCTAAAAATAGGGTTGAAAGATGAGCATTATTTGTCACATAGGCATCAAAACACTCACTTCCATGGATGCTGCCTGGTCTGCTGAGTTCCTCCGGCGGTTTGTATGTGTTGCTCTGGATTTCCGTCATCGGCAGCTGTTTGTATTAGTGAGGTGTCACTCGTGGGTTCAGTGTCCACTCAGAAACTGGGGAAGAAGCTGTTCCTGAATCACTGAGTGTGTGTCTTCAGGCTTCTGTACCTCCTCCCTGATGGTAGTAATGAGAAGAGGGCATGTCCTGGGTGGTGGGGTCCTTAATGATGGATGCCGCCTTTCTGAGGCATCGCTCCTTGAAGATGTCCTGGATACTATGGAGGCCAGTGTCCACGATGGAGCTGACGGAGTTTAGAACTTTCTGCAGCTTATTTCGATCCTTTGTCGTAGACCCCGCTCCCCCCTTTGTGAGGCATCGCGCCTTGAAGGTGTTGCGGATACTGTGCAGACTGGCATCGAAACACACAGTGAAATGCACTTTTTGTGTCAATGACCAGCACAGTCCGAGGATGCGCTGGGGGCAGTCCGCAAGTGTCGCCACGCTTCCAGCGCCAGCACTGGATGGTCACGGTTCAGCGAGCTGTACTGACCCGCACGCCTTTGGAACGTGGGAGGAAACACACACACACGCCTTACAGACGGCAGCAGGAATTGAACCCCAGTCTCTGGAGCTGTGAAGCGTTGTGCTAGACGCTCTGCTACCCTGTCGCCCAGGAAATGACAGAAGTGAAGGACAGACGTGGAGGAGCGTCAGTGTTGTCAGGTTGGTCCTGGAGGATTGCAGCCTCAGTATCATGTAGCTCATGGCTCTTGTTCATCCTTAAAGGGTACAATTCCCAGTGGGACGTGGAGCGCTCGGGTTGGGCAGGCAGTGGGGAGAGGCTCCCTGTGACCTGTGAATTCCTGCATCTGCTCCTCAGGGTCAGATCTCCACTGGAGTTAAGGGCCAAGTTCTGTACCCTCTCCTCAGGGTCAGATCTCCACTGGAGTTAAGGGCCAAGTTCTGTACCCTCTCCTCAGGATCAGATCTCCACTGGAGTTAAGGGCCAAGTTCTGTACCCTCTCCTCAGGATCAGATCTCCACTGGAGTTAAGGGCCAAGTTCTGTACCCTCTCCTCAGGATCAGATCTCCACTGGAGTTAAGGGCCAAGTTCAGCATTCGCTGGTGGGATGATCATTAAGCCAAACATGATATTAGAACTGAACATAGAACAGTATCCTCTTCTTTGAGAGGACTAGAATAAAAATACTGACCCTTTTATAAGGCATTGGCCAGACCATATTTGGAGGCTTGTAAACACTCTAGAGCCCCATATCTAGCAAAGAAGGTGCTGCAGTTGGTCCAGAGGAAATTCACTAAAATTATCCTGGGAATGAAATATGAGGAGCTTTTGATGGCTCTGCGCCTGTACTCGCTGGAGTTTCAGAAGAATGAGGGGGAGATCTCATTGAAACCTGTTGGATATTGAAAGACCTCGACAGAGTGGATGAAGATAGGACGAGAGGGAAATGGATGAGGACCAGAGCCCGATCCTGTGGGAAGGAGGTCCAAGAGCACCGGAGGTCAGTCTCTGTGTAGCCTTAGTGGATGAACGGACACACACTCGTTCTCTGTCACAGGTTCTCTCTCTCTCAAACACACACACGTGTGTATTCTGTGCACCAGGTACCCATGTCCCTTGTACTCCATGCTCGCCTACGCAAATTCACACGCAAATAAATCGCCTCCCTTCTCTCCACGGAAGCTGAGCTAGAGGACTGAATACCTGCTGGCTGTCAGCTGTACATGGCCGCTGTGTGAGCGCCCGGGCTCCCAGCTCATCCCCGGACGTGGGGTAGCGGGCCTCGCCTGACAGGACTGGTGGTGTGGCGGTGGCGGTGGCTGCGGTCACCGTGCGGGGGTGTGTGGGAGCACCTTGGCTGGGCCCAGCGGGCTGCAGATTAATAAATGCTGTCGTGACGGGCTGTGGTGAACTGGTCACCGCAGATTAATGAGAGCAGCTGCTGACGCTGCTTTGTTATCTTTAGTGAAGGGGCAATGCTGGAGTTGGTAAACTAATTTCTCAGGTTCTGTGGATAACGGAATTATCTCCTCCATAATGAACACTACCTCACTACATTATTATTTCTATTTTTGCACTACTTGTTTTATTAACTTTAATAGATAAATACTTACCGTAGTTCATGCTTTTTTCCCTGTGATTAGGTATTGCATTGTACTGCTGCTGCAAAGACAACAAATTTCATGACATATGCCGGTGATATTAAACCAGATACTGATTCCAGCAACATACAGTACTGTGCAAGTCTTAGGTGCACATACAGCTGGGGTGCCTGCGACATTGGCACAATACTGATGATAAACCTGATTCTGATGTGGGTCTCTGTTGTGGACTGAGAGTGGGAAGGGGGTCAAGGGGAGGGGAATCATGGTTGGGAAAAGGGGAAGGGAGCGGGAAGCACCAGAGAGACATTCTGTAATGATCAATAAACCAATTGTTTGGAATCAAATGACCTTGCCTGGTGTCTGCACCCATGCCGCCCCCCACCCTGGCACTCCTTCTCTGCCCCCTGTCCCACACCCCTCCCACAGCATTTCATCCTCACCATTCCCAAGATCCGTTGGCTCCCGCCAGATTTACAAACTCGCTCTCCACTCCACGTTGACAAATACAGAACTGTGTGAAACTGCTGGGCAGCCTAGCGATATACACGGTGTGTGTGGTGAACTACATATACACGTCTCAGAGTGAGTTATTGATGGTGCATCAGTGTGACTTTTACACAGTTCTGTAGATGTAGCTTCTCAACCACATTGAGAAACTGCCCAGCAAAACCTGGGCATTGTGTTCCAGTTTTACATTCCATTTGGTCAAAGTCGGTTCAAAGGTCGGCACCACATCGCGATCTGACGGGCCTGTATTGCTCTATGTTCATTTAATCAAATTACACACAACTTGATTATTAACTCATCGATAGGAGACAAAATAAAGAGAAATAGATTCCAAAGTAATGGCTGGAAATTGGCAGAAGTGCCCCAGATGTTAAGAGGCGAGGTTGAGCGAGTTCGAGCTATCCTCTTTGGAGAGAACAAGAGTGAGGGGTGTCTTGACAGAGGCGTACAAGATGATAAGAGGCATAGATTGAGTGGACAGCCAGAGACTTTGTCCCAGGGTGGAAATTGATAATACCAGGGGCATAACTTTACGGTGATTGGAGGAAAGTTAGCAGGGATATCAGAGTTGTTTTTTTCAACACAGAGAGTGGTGGGTGAGTGGAACACGATGCCAGTGGTGGTGATAGAGCAGGGGTTCCCAACCTGGGGTCCCCAGACCCCTCAGTTAATGGTAAGGGTCCATTGCATTAAGAAGTTTGGGAACCCCTGCATTAGAGACATTTAAGAGACTTTTAGATAGGCACATGAAAGAAGAATGGGGGGGGGGGTGGCTATGTAGGAGGGTCTGATTAACTTCTTGGTAGTGTGGAGGAGATCTTGGGGTCCATGTCCATAGATCGCTCAAAGTTGCTGTATAAGTTGACAAGGTTGTTAAGAAGGCGTATGGTGAGTTGGCCTTCTTTAGTCAGGGGGACTGAGTTCAGGAGCCTCAAGGCAATGTTGCAGCTCTATAAGATTCTTAGAGTATTGTTACCTCATTATAGAGAGGATATGGGAGTTTTAGAGAGGGTGCAGAGGAGATTTACCAGGCTGCTGACTGGATTACAGAGTGTGTCGTATGAGGAAAGGTTGAGTGAGCTGGGGCTTTTCTCTTTGGAGCGAAGGAGGATGAGAGGTGACTCGATAGAGAGGAACAAAATGATGAAGTGCATAGATTGAATGGAGAACCAGAGACTTTTTCCCACCCCAGGGAAGAAATGGCTAACATGAAGGGGCATCATTTTAAGGTGTTTGGAGGAAAGTATGAGGGGGGGATGCCAGGGGTAGGTTTTTAAACAGAGAGTGGTGGGTGTGTGGAACACCCTGCCTGGGGTGGTAGTAAAGACAGACACATCAGGGGCATTTAAGAGACTCTTAGATTGGCACATGGATGATGGAAAAACGGAGGACTATGTAGGAGGGAAGGGTTAGATTGATTTTAGAGTAAGTTAAATTTCTCCCTCACAGAAGCAGTGATACTTCATTTAGTTTTGATTCCAGTGGGATTTTGTCAGTTGTTTATGACATTTATTTAGAGATTGTTTATTTTAACTTGAAATTGTTAGAAAGATTTTGGTGATAAGGGTGGAGCCACTCTGTGTAGAAGCTACTGTGCACTGTTATCCCCACTGTAATTCTTCTTAGGGTAGGGCTAATGGCAGGATTCTTAGCAGTGTGGAGGAACAGAGGGATCCTTCAGAGTTTCCATAGTGTGGCTAAGAAGGTGTATGATGAGTTGGCCTTCATCTCTTGGGGAATTGAGTTCAAGAGCTGCAAGGTAATCTTGCAGTTCTGTTAAACTCTGTTTCGATCTCACTTGGAGTGTTGTGGTCAGTTCTGATCGCCTCATCGTGGGAAGGATGTGGAAGCTTTAAGAGAGAGTGCAGAGGAGATTTACTAGGGTGTTGTCTGGATTAGAGGGCATGTCTTATGAAGAAAGGTTGAGCGAGCTATGGTTTTTCCCTTTGGAGCGAAGGAGTGTGGGAGATGACTCACAGAGGTACACAAGATGATAAAAGGCATAGATAGAGTGAACAGCCAGAGACATTTTCTGAGGGCCAGCAAAAGGTAATACGAGGACATGCTTTTAAGGTGATTGGAGGAAAGTATAGTTGGATGTCGGAGGTTTTTTTTACTCCATTGAATGCCCTGTCGGGGGTGGTGGTAGTGGTAGATACATTCAGGACATTAAAGAGACTCTTTAGGAACAGGGATGATCGAAAAATGGAGGGTTATGTCGGAGGGAATAGTCAAATTGATCTTAGAGTAGGTAAAAAGGTCAGCACAACATTGTGGGCAGAAGGTCCTGTACTGTGATGTAATGTTCTCTCTTCTTTGTGCAAAAAAATATTGTGCTGTGCAATTTTGTGCCCAGTGACAACAACACGTGCACACTGAATTTTTAACTGGGAGTAAACCTGAAGCTGCTCTGAAGATCATAAGCCATTGTGCTTTAAATGAGCTACTAGTTCTTTTGCGCTTCACACCCTTTGCTTCTTTAGAATTTGACATAGTGGATCAATAATTTCTTTAATAAAATCAGTGTAAATAGGCCATTTCTAAAATCTGCAAACAGTCCATTGCAAACTCCACATTGTGAACACTGTCTGGATCGAAAACCGGAAAAGGAAACGTGATTGTGAAATATACTTAACACGCTAATGAGGTAGAGGGTGACGACCTTTTGTGCGCAGTGTGCTAGCAGCAAAAGGTGTGTGCACGTGCACATGCGCGCACCTTGCACGGAACATTGCTGTGCTGTAGTGTTCTATAGTCTATGCACACTTGACCACCACAGTACTACAGTTACTAGTACATTTGTAAACCCTGGTAAGGGTTTTGTAAGACAGACAAGCGAAGACAGTAGAACTATGCATGGAATTTGAGGGTGTCCCGCGGGGGTAGTGCAGTGTGTAATTGCTGTTAGTAAGGAGAAGGTGCTTGGGAAGCTGAAAGATCTGAAGGTAGATGCGTCACCTGGACCAAATGGACTACACCCTAGGGTTCTGAAAGAAGCAGCTGAAGAGATTGTGGAAGCGGTAGTAATGATCTTTCACAAATCACTATATTCTGGAATTATTCCAGAAGGATGGAAAATTACAAATGTTACTCCACTCTTTAAGAAGGGAAGGATGCAAAGTAATGGATATTAAACGCCAGATGTTGGAGTCCATTATTAAGGTTTCGGGGTACTTGGAAGCATATGATAAAATAGGTCAAAGTCAGCATGGTTTCCTTGAGGGAAAATTTTACTTGACAAATCTTTCGGAATTCTTTGAGGAACCAACAGGCAGGATAGACAAAGGAGAGTTGGTGGCTGTTGGATATTCAGAAGGCCTCTGACAAGGTGCCACACATAAAGCCACTAAATAAGGGCCTGTGTTATTACAGGAAAGGTACTGGCATGGATAGAAGATTGCTGACTGGCAGGAGGCAGGGGGCCTCTCTGGTTGGCTCTTGGTGACTAGTGGAGTTCTGCAGAAAGGAATAAACAGGAAGCAGCAACAAATCATAACAAATAGAACCTCATGATAGGTTCCTGATCAGCGAAAGGATCCAAGGAAATGGCAGGAGAATGGGGTTGAGAGAGATAGTAATGGAATGGCGGAGAAGACTCAATGGGCTGAATTGTTTAGTCCTGCTCCTAGGTCTTATGGTCTTATATAAATGCCTTAAAATCCAAATGGAACGATAATGCTAGAAGCATTGGTGTGGTATCCCATTGTACACAAAGACCCGAGTGATTTTCTGTAAGTGTTTTGGAAATGTTATTTATTTGTGGATATACATTGTGGAATAGGCCCTTTGGGACCTTTGAGCCAGACCTCCCGGCACCCCCTGATTTAACCCGAGCCTAATCACGGGACAATTTACAATGACCAATTAACTTACCAACCGGTGGGTCTTTGCACTGTGGGAGGAAACCAGAGCACCTGGAGGAGAATGTACGAACTCATTAAAGGAACCAGTGATGAATTGAACCTGGCATGCCTGTACTGTAAAGCCACTACGCTATCGTGCCACCCTAGTAGAGATCTTTAACAGAGGACAGTGATGTTACAGTTCAAGAAACCTGATAAAGAGTCCGGAATTGAAATATCAACTGTCCAGTTCTCTCCATGGATGGTGCCTGACCTGCTGAAACTCAACGGCGGGGTCCGGCTTCTAGGGTGGGGGACGACCCAGTGTTTGGGCCATTTACACTCCGGGCCAACGAGACTGGAAAGCAGGTGATGGTCAGGCCGATTCCGCTGACTGTCTTGCGATGATCACTCTTCTCTCCACGGCACTGAGACCGTTCCGGGGGCAGCCCGCTTCGTGACTGCGAGCTTCGCTGCGGGTTGACCTGCTATACGATGAACGGAGACATTCCCAGTGCACAGTTGCACTGTTTGCAGAAATTATTACTGTACCAGGCGATTAAAACCTTTCTAGAAACATTACTGGTTTATGTAATCATACAATACAAATTAATCTGTCCACTTGCTGATTTACCTTCTGAGTTACTAGTAATAACTCATAACAGCCTGGTATAAAACCTTCTTAACAATTCTGCAGGAAGAGCTTTGACAATCAAAGAGAAATCATTCAGACACCATGAGAAACAATCCAAGTCTATGCCTTTTGAGCTTCTGTTTTAATTTGCATTGTTTGACTGTAGGTTTTGATAATCCACCTATTTTTTAAAGGAATATACTAGTTGTTGTACTAAAGGTCGTTCATCTGCACCAAACCTCAGCAATTAATTCTGTTCACTCTGTGACTGCTTTCCAAGTAAATACAGAAATCTGAATCACCCAGACAAGGCGCTTTAAATTTCGGTTAAGTGTGTGATTAAAAAGACATTAAAAAGATCAGCTCAATCTCAGAAATATTTTAGCAGTAATCCCCAGGACCAAGCTGTCATTCTGCACCATGAGCCTTCGAAAGATCTCCTGTATTTTCTGGCCAAGCAAGATCTCCAAGCACGCCCTGTTCCCTCCGTGTCACCAAGAGGACATGGCCACTATCAGCATGAGGAAACGTTGCAGATGGATTGAGCAGAAGTAGGCCATTTGGCCCATCGAGTCTGCTCCGCCATTCAGTCATGGGCTGATCCAATTCTTCCAGTCATCCCCACTCCCCTGCCTTCTCCCCATACCCTTTGATGCCCTGGCTGATCAAGAACCTATCTATCTCTACCTTAAATGCACCCAGTGACTTGGCCTCCACAGCCGCTTGTGGCAACAAATTCCACAGATTCACCACCCTCTGACTAAAGTTATTTCTCTGCCTTTCTGTTCTAAATGGACGTCCTTCAAATTTGAAGTTGTGCCCTCTTGTCCTAGACTCCCCTACCGTGGGAGATAACTTTGCCATATCCAATCTGTTCAGGCCTTTTAATTTTTGCAATGTTTCTGTGAGATCCCCCCTCATTCTCCTGAACTCCAGGGAATACAGTCGAAGAGTTGCCAGACCTTCCTCATATGGTAACCCTTTCATTCCTGGGATCATTCTCGTTTGGGCACATGATAAGAATAGAGGCCAACTCCATCATCAGGACAGCACTTCATCAGACCCCTGAAGGGTGGAGAAAACGTGGGGGCCCAAAGGCAACTTGGCGCCCTACAGTGGAGGAGGAAATGAGGACTCTGAACCACATCAAGATGGCCAAGGATGGACTGAAGTGGATTGCTGCCCTAAACTCCAGTGGCATAACAGGCAGTAACTAATCCACAGGAGGTTGTGTCTGTGGTATCAATAATTATTAGCTGTATGGCTCTTGGTAACTGAAGAGGCTGATTCACTGACAGGCCCAGCACAAAAATCTAGCCCTGTGTCTCCCTGGCACTGCCGGCCACCCATAATGCATCTTGAGTCTGGTAATGGCGATTGAATTTTTGATGGTTTAGAGTGGGGGGGGGGCACGGTAGTGCAGTGGTTAGCGTAAAGCAGGGGTTCCTAACCACTTTCATGTCATGCACTCTTACCATCAGCCAGGTTGGGAACCCTTGGTACATGCTTTACAACACCAGTGACTGTGGTTCACTTTCCCCTGCTGTCTCACAGGAGTCTCTGCCTTCTTCCTATGACAATGGAGGGTTCACCTGTGTGCTCTGGTATTCTTCCCACGTTGCCAGAGATGTTAGGGTTAGTGAGTGTGGGCAGGCATGGCAACTCTTGCAGGCTGCCCCCCAGCACACCCTCGGACTGTGTTCTTTGACACAAACGATGCATTTCACTGAGTTTCAATGCTTCAATGTACATCTGACAAATAAAGCCAGTACAATAGACAGGAACAGGCTGCTCAGCCCATCTAGTGCATGCTGACCTGATCTGTTCAGTCCCATCTCTCTGCACCTGGACCATAAGCTTCTATACACCTCTCATCCATGTACTGATCCAAACTTCTCTTACACTCTACAACATCTGCTGGCAGCTCATCGCACACTCTCACCACCAACTGACTGAAGAATTTCTCCCTCAGATTCCCCCTAAACATTTCACCTTTCACCCTTAACCCATGACCTTGTTCCAATCTCGTACAAGCTCAGTGGAAAAAAGCCTGACTGCATTTACCCTATCTCTACTCCTCATAACTTCGTACCCCTCTATCAAATCTCCTCTCAATCATCTACATTCCAAGGAATAAAGTCCTGACCTATTCAATCTTTCTTTATAACTCAGCTCCTCCAGACCTGGCAACATCCTTGTAAATTTTCTCTGTATTCTTTCAATCTTTACATCTTTCCTGTTGATGGGTGACCAGAACTGCATGCAATACTCTAAGTTAGGCCTCAACATAACATCCCATCTTCTGTACTCAATGCTTTGATTTATGAAGGCCAGTGTGCCAAAAGCTTTCTTTACGGCCCTGTCTACCTGTGACGCCACTTTTAAAGAATGATAGCTTTGCATGTGCAGATCCCTCCATTCTACAGCACTCCTGAGTGCCCTACTGTTCACTGTGCAGGTTGTTAATTTGCTAATCCCAGCAGTTTAAATTAGCTTTACCGGATAATGCACTCCTTATTTCAGCTCATCAAAGACACCTCTTCAATGAAGAACCCCCCCCACCATGCAGGCCATGCTCTCTTCTCACTTCTAACAATCAGGAAGGAGGTACAGGAGCCTCAGGACCCGCACCACCAGGTTCAGGAACAGTTATTACCCCTCAACCATCAGGCTCTTGAACCAGAGGGGGTAATTTCACTCAACGTCACTGAACTCAATATTGAAGCCTTCCCACAACCTATGGTGTCAATTTCAAGGACTCTTCATCTCATGTTCTCAATATTGATTGCTTATTTATTTAGTATTATTATTTTATTTGTTTTTTTCTGTTTGTATTCGCACAGTGTGTTGTCTTTTGCACATTGGTTGTTGGTCCATCTTGTGTGTGGTTTTTAATTGATTCTACGGCATTTCTTGGCATTTACTATGAATGTTGTATATGGTGACATGTATGTACTTTGCTGCAACATTTACTTTGAACTTTGAACTATAAAACAAAGTCAGGAGTGACTTTTTAGAGGGCGAGGGAAATAAAAAATTGATGTTCAAAATAAAATAATTAAGGAAAATGAACAGGTTTTAAAGGCTTTGCATTACAAGACAAATTAGACACATCGCTCCTGAGAGCTGAGCTTGCTTTAAATGTTGCTCAGTTTAAAATGAGATGGAGAATTGTTGATGTAATCTAATTGAGGGTTTTAGACAAGGTGAAGTCGACTGGGATGTACAAAAGCCGATCATAATCTCATCAGCCTATCCAGCGGAAATCAAAGCAGTTTTCTAGTGCAGGAGCGGTTTATACTTTGTTCAACGAAGGAGGTTTATAAGATTGGGGCGATGCGGTAAGGAGGTTTATAAGATTGGTAAGCCTTAAATCGAGAGCAGTCTACGCAGAAAAAGGCTACATTTGCCGTTAACATTTCCGTCCCCTGGGGTAGTTTACGGAGCATTTTTGAGTATCAGAGGGAAGCCATGCTGGGTAGGTACGGTGGCACAGATCCAGGTTCAATCCTGTCCTCCAGGTCTGTCTCTGTGGAGTTTGCACATTCTCTTCCTGACTGCGTGGGTTTCCTCTGGGAGCTCTGGATTCCTTCCACATCTCAGCGATATGCGGATTGGTAGCTTAGCTGGCTGTTGTTGGTTGTTCCTTTTGAGTGTTAAGTTGAAAGCTAGGAGGGTAGTTTATAGGGAAATGTAGTGGGGCATGATTGCTCTACACACTGGTATAGATGGGCTGAATGGCAGTCCCTGATGTTGAATGGAAATGTGGTTTAAGTGGATTTCCTCTGTGCTTTAACTGAATGGTCATCGTTTGTTTGCAGTGCGTCGCGTTGTATGACGTGGGTGATCATGACCATGATTGTTCTTGGTAAATTTTTCTACAGAAGTGGTTTGCCATTGCTGTCTTCTGGGCAGAGTCTTTACAAGATGGGTGACCACAGCCATTATCAATACTCTTCAGAGATTGTCTGTCTGGTGTCAGTGGTCGCATAACCAGGACTTGTGATGTGCACCGGCTGCTCGTACGACCGTCCACCACCTGCTCCCCTGGGTTCACGTGACCCGAATTGGTGGGGAGGTGGGGTGTGGCTAAACAGGTGCTATACCTTCCTCAAGGGTGACCTGCAGACCAGCAGAGGGAAAGAGTGTCTTACAAATCCTTTGGTAGAGACGTATCTCCACCGCACCACCCATGAGGGATACATATATATTACAGGGGAAATACGAGCAGGCTGGGTGAGATCACTGGTTAAAACTAAAAGGGGAACTTCACTTAGAGGGTGATGTGAATGTGGATCGAGTTGCCAGCAGAAGTGGTTGATGCAGATTCACTTTGAGGGAACTTGGCAGAATAAGAGTTTAGCAGAAACTGGATGAGCTGAAGGGCCGTTTTCTGTGCTGTAGTGCTCTGTGACTCAATGGTTTGATTCTGATTCCGGTTCAGGTAAAGCCAGTCACTCCTGTCAGGTAACATTGAGACCCAGTCACTCCCGTCGGGTAACATTCTGAAACCCAGCCACTCCCGTCGCGTAACATTGAGACGCAGCTACTCCCATCGGGTAACATTCTGAAACCCAGCCACTCCCGTCGGGTAACATTAAGACCCAGTCACTCCCGTCGGGTAACATTCTGAAACCCAGCCACTCCCGTCGGGTAACATTCTGAAACCCAGTCACTCCCGTCGGGTAACATTGAGACCCAGCCACTCCCGTCGGGTAACATTCTGAAACCCAGTCACTCCCGTCGGGTAACATTCTGAAACCCAGTCACTCCCGTCGGGTAACATTGAGACCCAGTCACTCCCATCGGGTAACATTGAGACCCAGTCACTCCCGTCGGGTAACATTCTGAAACCCAGTCACTCCCGTCGGGTAACATTCTGAAACCCAGTCACTCCCATCGGGTAACATTGAGACCCAGTCACTCCCATCGGGTAACATTCTGAAACCCAGTCACTCCCGTCGGGTAACATTGAGACCCAGTCACTCCCGTCAGGTAACATTCTGAAACCCAGTCACTCCCGTCGGGTAACATTCTGAAACCGTCACTCCTGTCACTTCAAACTGTGTGTGGCTTATTTTCAGAGTCAAGTTTAATATCACTGGCATATGTCGTGAAGTTTGTTGTCTTTGCAGCAGCAATAAATGCAAACCATAATGATAGAAAAAATGTGAATTACAGTATATATATATAAAATAGTTAAATAAATAGTGCAAAAATAAAAATAAAAAAATATTCAGGTAGTGTTCATAGGTTCAATGTCCATTCTGATCTCGAATGGCAGAGAGGAAGAAGCTGATCCTGAATCACTGAGTGTGTGCCTTCAGGCTCCTGTACCCCCTCCCTGATGGTAGTAATGAGAAGAGGGGTCTTCAGGCTCCTGTACCTCCTCCCTGATGGTAGTAATGAGAAGAGGGGTCTTCAGGCTCCTGTCCCTCCTCCCTGATGGTAGTAATGAGAAGAGGGGTCTTCAGGCTCCTGTACCCCCTCCCTGATGGTAGCAATGAGAAGAGGGGTCTTCAGGCTCCTGTACCCCCTCCCTGATGGTAGCAATGAGAAGAGGGGTCTTCAGGCTCCTGTACCTCCTCCCTGATGGTAGTAATGAGAAGAGGGGCCTTCAGGCTCCTGTACCTCCTCCCTGATGGTAGTAATGAGAAGAGGGGTCTTCAGGCTCCATTACCTCCTCCCTGATGGTAGTGATGAGAAGAGGGGTCTTCAGGCTCCTGTACCTCCTCCCTGATGGTAGTAATGAGAAGAGGGGTCTTCAGGCTCCTGTACCTCCTCCCTGATGGTAGTAATGAGAAGAGGGGTCTTCAGGCTCCATTACCTCCTCCCTGATGGTAGTAATGAGAAGAGGGGTCTTCAGGCTCCATTACCTCCTCCCTGATGGTAGTGATGAGAAGAGGGGTCTTCAGGCTCCTGTACCTCCTCCCTGATGGTAGTAATGAGAAGAGGGGTCTTCAGGCTCCTGTACCCCCTCCCTGATGGTAGCGATGAGAAGAGGGGTCTTCAGGCTCCTGTACCTTCTCCCTGATGGTAGCGATGAGAAGAGGGGTCTTCAGGCTCCTGTACCTCCTCCCTGATGGTAGTAATGAGAAGAGGGGTCTTCAGGCTCCTGTACCCCCTCCCTGATGGTAGCAATGAGAAGAGGGGTCTTCAGGCTCCTGTACCCCCTCCCTGATGGTAGCAATGAGAAGAGGGGTCTTCAGGCTCCTGTACCCCCTCCCTGATGGTAGCAATGAGAAGAGGGGTCTTCAGGCTCCTGTACCTCCTCCCTGATGGTAGTAATGAGAAGAGGGGCCTTCAGGCTCCTGTACCTCCTCCCTGATGGTAGTAATGAGAAGAGGGGTCTTCAGGCTCCATTACCTTCTCCCTGATGGTAGTGATGAGAAGAGGGGTCTTCAGGCTCCTGTACCTCCTCCCTGATGGTAGTAATGAGAAGAGGGGTCTTCAGGCTCCTGTACCTCCTCCCTGATGGTAGTAATGAGAAGAGGGGTCTTCAGGCTCCATTACCTCCTCCCTGATGGTAGTAATGAGAAGAGGGGTCTTCAGGCTCCATTACCTCCTCCCTGATGGTAGTGATGAGAAGAGGGGTCTTCAGGCTCCTGTACCTCCTCCCTGATGGTAGTGATGAGAAGAGGAGCCTTCAGGCTTCTGTACCTCCTCCCTGATGGTAGTAATGAGAAGAGGGGTCTTCAGGCTCCTGTACCTCCTCCCTGATGGTAGTAATGAGAAGAGGGGTCTTCAGGCTCCATTACCTCCTCCCTGATGGTAGTAATGAGAAGAGGGGTCTTCAGGCTCCATTACCTCCTCCCTGATGGTAGTGATGAGAAGAGGGGTCTTCAGGCTCCTGTACCTCCTCCCTGATGGTAGTAATGAGAAGAGGGGTCTTCAGGCTCCTGTACCTCCTCCCTGATGGTAGTGATGAGAAGAGGGGTCTTCAGGCTCCTGTACCTCCTCCCTGATGGTAGTGATGAGAAGAGGGGTCTTCAGGCTCCTGTACCTCCTCCCTGATGGTAGTGATGAGAAGAGGAGTCTTCAGGCTCCTGTACCTCCTCCCTGATGGTAGTGATGAGAAGAGGGGTCTTCAGGCTCCTGTACCTCCTCCCTGATGGTAGTAATGAGAAGAGGGGTCTTCAAGCTCCTGTACCTCCTCCCTGATGGTAGTAATGAGAAGAGGGGTCTTCAGGCTCCTGTACCTCCTCCCTGATGGTAGTAATGAGAAGAGGGGTCTTCAGGCTCCTGTCCCTCCTCCCTGATGGTAGTAATGAGAAGAGGGGTCTTCAGGCTCCTGTACCTCCCCCCTGATGGTAGTAATGGGAAGAGGGGTCTTCAGGCTCCTGTACCTCCTCCCTGATGGTAGTAATGAGAAGAGGGGTCTTCAGGCTCCTGTTCCTCCTCCCTGATGGTAGTAATGAGAAGAGGGGTCTTCAGGCTCCTGTACCTCCTCCCTGATGGTAGTAATGAGAAGAGGGGTCTTCAGGCTCCTGTACCTCCTCCCTGATGGTAGTAATGAGAAGAGGGGTCTTCAGGCTCCTGTACCTCCTCCCTGATGGTAGTAATGAGAAGAGGGGTCTTCAGGCTCCTGTACCTCCTCCCTGATGGTAGTAATGAGAAGAGGGGTCTTCAGGCTCCTGTACCTCCTCCCTGATGGTAGTAATGAGAAGAGGGGTCTTCAGGCTCCTGTACCTCCTCCCTGATGGTAGTAATGAGAAGAGGGGTCTTCAGGCTCCTGTACCTCCTCCCTGATGGTAGTAATGAGAAGAGGGGTCTTCAGGCTCCTGTACCTCCTCCCTGATGGTAGTAATGAGAAGAGGGGTCTTCAGGCTCCTGTACCTCCTCCCTGATGGTAGTAATGAGAAGAGGGGTCTTCAGGCTCCTGTACCTCCTCCCTGATGGTAGTAATGAGAAGAGGGGTCTTCAGGCTCCTGTACCTCCTTCCTGATGGTAGTAATGAGAAGAGGGGTCTTCAGGCTCCTGTACCTCCTCCCTGATGGTAGTAATGAGAAGAGGGGTCTTCAGGCTCCTGTACCTCCTCCCTGACGGTAGTAATGAGAAGAGGGGTCTTCAGGCTCCTGTACCTCCTCCCTGACGGTAGTAATGAGAAGAGGGGTCTTCAGGCTCCTGTACCTCCTCCCTGACGGTAGTAATGAGAAGAGGGGTCTTCAGGCTCCTGTACCTCCTCCCTGATGGTAGTAATGAGAAGAGGGGTCTTCAGGCTCCTGTACCTCCTCCCTGATGGTAGTAATGAGAAGAGGGGTCTTCAGGCTCCTGTACCTCCTCCCTGATGGTAGTAATGAGAAGAGGGGTCTTCAGGCTCCTGTACCTCCTCCCTGACGATAGTAATGAGAACAAGGCGTGATGGGTCAATGGGGTCCTTAAAGTCGATAAGTAACTTCATTCCCAGAGTGCCTACAAACACCTCAGAGATTCTTTTTCTGCGGGCGTACTTAGCAAATCTAGTTGTCCTTAATGCTGACGCCACCTTTCTGTGGCATTGCTCCTTGAAGATGTCCTGGAGACTGGGGAGGCTAGTGCCCATGATGGAGCTGACTGAGTTCACAATTCTCTGCAGCTTATTTTGATCCTGTGCAATAGCCCTCTCCCCCCATACCAGATGGTAATGCAGCCAGTTGGAATGCTCTCTGTGGTATATCTGTAGAAACTTGCGAGTGTTTTTGGTGACACACCACATCTCCTCACACTCCGAATGAGGTGTCGTGTTTTCTTTGTGGCAGCATCGATATGCTGAGCCCTGGATAGATCGTCAGAGATACTGACACCCAGGAAATTGAAACTGCTCACTCCTTCCACTTCTGATCCTGCGATTAGAACTGGTCGCTATTCCCTCGTCTTACCCTTTGAGTGCAAGCTTGTTGCTGTGACACTACTCAACTAATTGATATATTCTCATAACTAATTTTATCCTAGAGAGTTCCTCACACAAAACAACTCCTTTTGTATTTTCAGTGATTCATGCTGGGACCAGACTATTCACGGTGAAGAAATGCAAAGAGTAAGCAGCGTTTTCTGTGATATTACTGTGAGGATCCAGGGCTTGTCTATTCGCTGGTTGATTTTTGTCATGAAGAGCAGCTGATTTCTTGTAAAAGTACTGCGGACAGGGGATGTGGTGGCGAAAGCCACGTCCGGGTCGCTCAATGTGTCAAAGGAAGCGAGCTGTCAGATCTGCCTCAGCGTGACTCCCTGTGGGCCTGGAGATAGGGATTCAAGCCCTACAGAAGGCCGGAGCACAAGCATCTAGCTAGGCATTTCATTTTCAGACGAAGTATTAAACTAATGCCTTTTGTTTCATGTCAGAGTCAGAATGAGGCTTAATATCACAACATGGAGTATGTTGTGAAATTGGCTGTTTTGCTGCAGGAGTCCTGTGGAGTACATACAGGCCTAGATAGAGTGGATGGGGAGAGGATGTTTCGAATTTTATTTATTTATTTATTGAGATACAGCGCCAAATAGCTTTACCTTTCTCCAAATTACCGGTGGGGGAGGAAATTTATTATTTATTGAGATGCAGTGTGGAATAGGCCCTCTGGCCTTTTGAGCTGTGCCACCCAGCTATCCTAGCCTAGTCACAGGACAATTTACAAAGTTCAAAGTACACTTACTATCAAAGTATGTATACATTATACAATGACCAATTAACCGATCAACCGGTACGTCTTTGGACTGTGGGAGGAAACCGGAGCACCCGGAGGAAACCCACGCGGTCACAGGGAGGACATACAATCTCCTTAAAGGCAGTGGCGGGAATTGAACCTGGGTTGCCGGTACGGTAAAGCGTTGTGCTAACCACTAGGCTGCCATGCAGCCCCCTTTAGGGGGGAGTCTAGGGTGAAAGGGCACAGCCTCAGGATAGAGGGATGTCGCTTTAGCATGGAGATGAAGAGGTCCATTCAAGTGTCTGATAGAACAGGGCAGGCACGTGTAATGATTTACCCCTGCACTCACTGCTAAGGAGTGCTGGCCATTATCCTGTCCTATGAGCACTATGAATGTTCTACAGGTTTCATCTCTTGGTGCTCAGGGTCTTTATCACAAGAGCCTCAGCTTCTGAAGATGCATCACAACCACAAAGTAATTGTGTCTCTGACTGAGGCCAGTCTGATTCTCGGTGGATATAAGTTCACCGTTGCTGCTTATCTCAGTCCACCATTGACCACAGACTTTAGTGAGACCGGAACGTCTCAACATGGAGTAAAATTAGCAGAGCATGCTTGCAGAGCATTTCCTGTTGGCTGTACAGGGTACAGCATTGACTCTTTGGTTCCTGCTTCTTCACACTTGGTGAGGAGATATTAAGCCAGATCTTCTGTTTGATGTTATTTATTTATGGGACGTCACTTTCTCAGTACAGGAGTCACTCACTTATTCTTGACTGAGCAGTTTACTGGGCCATAAGATCATAATTCATAGCGAAATTAGGCCATTTGGCCTATTTGAGTCCACTCTGCTATTTGATCATGGCTGCTTTTTTCCCTCTCAACCCCATTCTTCTGCCTTCCCCCTCGTAATCATTGCCGTGCTCTCTTCTCGCTGCAGCCATCAGAAAGGAGGTACAAGGGCCTCAGGACTCTCACCTTCAGGTTCAGGAACAGTTATTACTCCTCAACCATCAGGCGCTTGAACCAAAGGGGAAAACTTCACTCAACTTCATGTGCCCCATTATAGAAATATTCCTATAGACTCACTTTCAAGGACTCTTCATCTCGTGTTCTCAATATTTATTGCTTATTTATTTATTTTTATTACTTCTTTCTTTTCAGATTTGCACAGTTTGTTGTCTTCTGCACTCTGGTTGAAAACTCTAAGTGGGGGGGGGCGTTCCACTGATTCTGTTATAGTTACTATACTAACAGTACTACTAACAGTCTTTTTCTTTTCACATATCTATAATCTTTACAGTCAGTTTTTATGTTCCCTGCTAGCTTTCTCTCATAATCTTTTTTCCCTTTCCTAGTTAAGCCCTTTGTCCTCCTCTGCTGGTCTCTGAATTTCTCCCAGTCCTCAGGTGTGCCGCTTTTTTTTGCTAATTTATATGTTTCTTCTTTGGACTTGATACTATCCCTAATTTCCCTTGTCAGCCACGGGTGCACTACCTTCCCTGGTTTATTCTTTTGCCAAACTGGGATGAACAATTGTTGTAGTTCACCTATGCGATCTTTAAATGCTTACCATTGCATGCTTGCCTCACTACTAACAGTAGTAGTGAGGTTGGGGATGGCATTAAACAGGAAATTAGAAATGTGTGCAATAAAGGAACAGTAGTTATAATGGGTGACTTCAATCTACATATATATTGGGTGAACCAAATTGGTAAGGGTGCTGAGGAAGAAGATTTCTTGGAATGTATGCGGGATGGTTTTCTGAACCAACATGTCGAGGAACCAACGAGAGAGCAGGCCATTCTAGATTGGGTATTGAGCAATGAGGAAGGGTTAGTTAGCAATCTTGTCGTGCGACGCCCCTTGGGCAAGAGTGACCATAATATGGTGGAATTCTTCATTAAGATGGAGAGTGACATAGTTAATTCAGAAACAAAGGTTCTGAACTTAAAGAAGGGTAACTTTGAAGGTATGAGATGTGAATTAGCTAAGATAGACTGGCAAATGATACTTAAAGGGTTGACGGTGGATATGCGATGGCAAGCATTTAAAGATCGCATGGATGAACTACAACAATTGTTCATCCCAGTTTGGCAAAAGAATAAACCAGGGAAAGTAGTGCACCCGTGGCTGACAAGGGAAATTAGGGATAGTATCAAGTCCAAAGAAGAAACATATAAATTAGCAAAAACAAGCGGCACACCTGAGGACTGGGAGAAATTCAGAGACCAGCAGAGGAGGACAAAGGGCTTAATTAGGAAAGGGAAAAAAGATTATGAGAGAAAGCTGGCAGGGAACATAAAAACTGACTGTAAAAATTATAGATATGTGAAAAGAAAAAGATTGGTTAAGACAAATGTAGGTCCCTTACAGTCAGAAAAAGGTGAATTGATCATGGGGAACAAGGACATGGCAGACCAATTGAATAACTACTTTGGTTCTGTCTTCACTAAGGAGGACATAAATAATCTTCCGGAAATAGTAGGGGACCGAGGGTCTAGTGAGATGGAGGAACTGAGGGAAATGCATGTTAGTAGGGAAGTGGTGTTACATAAATTGAAGGGATTAAAGGCAGATAAATCCCCAGAGCCAGATGGTCTGCATCCCAGAGTGCTTAAGGAAGTAGCCCAAGAAATAGTGAATGCATTAGTGATAATTTTTCAAAACTCCTTAGATTCTGGATTAGTTCCTGAGGATTGGAGGGTGGCTAATGTAACCCCACTTTTTAAAAAAGGAGGGAGAGAGAAACCGGGGAATTATAGACCGGTTAGTCTGACATCGGTGGTGGGGAAAATGCTAGAGTCGGTTATAAAAGATGTGATAACAGCACATTTGGAAAGAGGTGAAATCATCGGACAAAGTCAGCATGGATTTGTGAAAGGAAAATCATGTCTGACGAATCTTATAGAATTTTTTGAGGATGTAACTAGTAGAGTGGACAGGGGAGAGCCAGTGGATGTGGTATATTTGGATTTTCAAAAGGCTTTTGACAAGGTCCCACACAGGAGATTAGAGTGCAAACTTAAAGCACACAGTATTGGGGGTATGGTATTGATGTGGATAGAGAATTGGTTGGCAGACAGGAAGCAAAGAGTGGGAATAAACAGGACCTTTTCAGAATGGCAAGCAGTGACTAGTGGGGTACCGCAAGGCTCAGTGCTGGGACCCCAGTTGTTTACAATATATATTAATGATTTAGACGAGGGAATTAAATGCAGCATCTCCAAGTTTGCGGATGACATGAAGCTGGGCGGCGGTGTTAGCTGTGAGGAGGATGCTAAGAGGATGCAGGGTGACGGATAGGTTAGGTGAGTGGGCAAATTCATGTCAGATGCAATTTAATGTGGATAAATGTGAGGTTATCCACTTTGGTGGCAAGAACAGGAAAACAGATTATTATCTGAATGGTGGCTGATTAGGAAAAGGGGAGGTGCAACAAGACCTGGGTGTCATTGTACACCAGTCATTGAAGGTGGGCATGCAGGTACAGCAGGCAGTGAAAAAGGCGAATGGTATGTTGGCATTCATAGCAAGAGGATTCGAGTACAGGAGCAGGGAGGTTCTACTGTAGTTATACAAGGTGAGACCACACCTGGAGCATTGTGTGCAGTTTTGGTCCCCTAATCTGAGGAAAGACATTCTTGCCATAGAGGGAGTACAAAGAAGGTTCACCAGATTGATTCCTGGGATGGCAGGACTTTCATATGAAGAAAGACTGGATCGACTGGGCTTATACTCACTGGAATTTAGAAGATTGAGAGGGGATCTTATTGAAACGTATAAAATTCTAAAGGGATTGGACAGGCTAGATGCAGGAAGATTGTTCCCGATGTTGGGGAAGTCCAGAACGAGGGGTCACAGTTTAAGGATAAAGGGGAAGCCTTTTAGGACCGAGATGAGGAAAAACTTCTTCACACAGAGAGTAGTGAATCTGTGGAATTCTCTGCCACAGGAAGCAGTTGAGGCCAGTTCATTGGCTATATTTAAGAGGGAGTTAGATATGGCCCTTGTGGCTAAAGGGATCAGGGGGTATGGAGAGAAAGCAGGTACAGGGTTCTGAGTTGGATGATCAGCCATGATCATACTGAATGGTGGTACAGGCTCGATGGGCCGAATGGCCTACTCCTGCACCTATTTTCTATGTTTCTATCCTATAGATTTGTAGAACATGCTCACAAGAAAATGAATCTTAGGATTTTATATGGTGACATACGTGTACTTTGATAATAACGTTTACCGAACTTTGCCTTATGAATTAAGAACCTATCAATCTCTGATTTAAATATATCCAGCGACTTGGCCTCCATTGCAGTGAATACCACATATCATCCTCTGGTTAAAGAAATTCCTCCTCATCTCTGTTCCAAATGAACACCCCTCTATTCTGAGGCTGTGCTCTCTGGTCCTAGACTCCACCATCACAGGAAACATCCTCTCCACATCTACTCTGTCTGGACCTTTCAATATTTGATAGCTTTTAATGAGATTCCCCATCGTACTTCTAACCTCCAGTGGGTACAGGCCCAGAGCCATCAAATGCTCCTCATACATTAGCCTTTCATTCCAGGGATCAGTGTGGTGAACTTCCTCTGGACCCCCTCCAATGTCAGCACATCCTTTTTTATATATGGAGTCCAAAAATGCTCACAATATTTCAAGCGCACACTGCACAGGGGCAGGAGGAGAATGGTAGTGTACCAGCCCTGCTCCCCATAAGCCACTTTGCCCATTCCACAGGGGACCGAGGGTCTGGAGTCAAGTATAGGCAGGGCCGAGTAAGAACAGAAGATCCTGTCACTGTCTGTAAGGAGTTTGTACGTTCTCCCCGTGACCGCGTGGGTTTCCTCCGGGTGCTCCAATATCCTCCCACTGTCCAAAGATGTACCGGTTTAACTGGTCATTGTGAATTGTCCCGTGATTAGGCTAGGGTTAAATCGGGGGTTACTGGGTGGCACAGCGTAAAGAGCCAGAGGGCCTATTCCGCACTGTATCTCAATAAATAAAAAGAAAAATTCCTCTCCTTCAGTATATTGGAGAACTTGATAGATTGTTTTAGATTCAAGATTGTTTAATGTTATTTCCTGTACATAAGTGTAAAGGAAAACAAAACATTAATTAATTTACTTATTGAGATACTAATGTATCCGGTGACAGATGAGGCGTATTCCTCGAGGCCTTTTCTGTTTGTGGCGGCCTCCTTGAACATCTGCTGCATTGTTCCCGACACCAGTACCGAGGGCCACCTTTCGGCTAAGATGGGTTTCGTGGCCACTGCCGAGGGGCTTTTGTTTGTATATCAAGAGGGCGTCACAGCAGAGTTTCGATTCGTGTAATGCTGTTACTGTGCCAGTGACCCAGGTTCGTCGCCCGCCACTGACTAAGGAGATTGTACGTTCTCCCAGTGACCACGTGGCTTCCCTGCCACATTCCAAAGCTGGGCAGATTGGTAGGTTAATTGGCCACATGGGTGTAATTCAGGATTGTGGGCTGATTTCGGGTTTGTAACTGTGCTGTAAATAAATACATAAATTTGTCCAACTTCGCTGAAATCTACCCTGATCTTCCTAATCTGGTAATGCTTTCTTTTTTCTGGGCCATCTCGCTGGAGATGAGAGTACTGACCTTCACTTGATGACCTGACTCAGGGACCCCGTGGTGAGCTGACTTGACCCATGACTTTCGAGCGGAGGTTTTGGCTTTACGGACAGTGTCCTAGCCTTGGGACAGAGACTGCGTCCCAGCATATAGTGAAGGTCCTGGTGATATGCCCTCAGTGGCCACTGTATTAGATGCCCCCTGAACCTAATTAAGTAATCACTGGGTGTATGTTTGTTGTCTGTTTGGATTTCTGGCACTCAGTCTGCCCCTGTTACTCAGAAGGGAAAGGGGGTGGGGGAAGGCGCTCTGTGGCGATGGGGATTTGTTAGTTGGGGAAAGGACAGGAGGTTTTGTGGGCAGAACGAGAGCCCCGGCTTGTATGTTGTCTCTCAGGTGCCAGGGCTTGGGATATCTCGGAGAGTCCCAAGCATTCTTAAGTGGGAGGGCGAACAGCCAGAGGCTGTGGTCCATGTAGGTACTGATGACGTGGGTATGATGAGTGAAGAGGTTCTGCACAGGGACTTCAGGGAGTTAGGTGTTAAGTTAACGGGCAAGACCTCCAGGGTTGTGATCTCAGGGTTGCTACCCGTGCCACGTGCTAGTGAGGCAAGAACTAGGAAGATTATACAGTTCAATATGTGGCTAAGGAGTTGGTGCAGGAGTGAGGGTATAAGAGTTTTGCATCATTGGGCTCTCTTCCAGGGAAGGTGGGACTTGTGCAGAAGGGACAGTTTGCACCTGAACTGGAAGGAGACTAATATCCTAGGGGGTAGGTTTGTTAATGCTGCACTGTGGGGTTTAAACTAGAGTTGCGGGGGGGATGGGAACCAGAGTGCCAGAACAGTTAGTGGAGAGGTTGTGGAGGCAGATGTTGGTAAGACCTCAGACAAAGTCAGGAATCAAAAGGTTGAGCCTGGTGTGACTAGTGTCCTGAGCTGCATATATTTCAATGCAACAGGTATCGTAGGAAAGGCGAAAAATAGTCCTGAAGGTGAGGTAGCTGGTTTAGTGAGGAGAGGCTGTTGATAGGGAAAAATTGCAGTCAACAGGATGAGTTGTAATGTAAAGGGTGGACAAAATTAAAAAAGGGTGAACACAGGACTGAAGGTGTTGTGCTTGAATGCGCGCAGTATATACAACAAGGTAGATGAACTTGCAGCACAGTCACAGATCGGCAGGTATGATGTTGGAGGCATCACTGAATCATGGCTGAAAGAAGATTACAGCTGGGAGCTTAATGTCCAAGGATACACACTGTATCAAAAGGACAGGCAGGAAGGCAGAGGGGGTGGTGTTGCTCTGCTGGTAAAAAATGAAATCAAATCATTAGAAAGAGATGACATGGGGTTGAAAGGTGTTGAATCATTGTGGATAGAGCTGAGGAACTGCAAGGGTAACAAGACCCTGATAGAGGTTGTATACAGACCCCCAAACAGTAGTAAGGATGTGGCCTACAAATTACAAAGGGAGATAGAAAGTGCATGTCAAAAGGACAACGTTACAATATGCAGGTAGATTGGAAAACTCAGGTTGGTGCTGGATTGCAGGAGGGGGAGTTTCTATGGCACCTATGAGATGTCTTTATAGAGCAGCTTGTGGTTGAGCTCACTAGGGGATCAGCTGTTCTGGATTCAGTATTGTGCAAGAAACTAGAATTGATTAGAGAGCTTAAGGTAAAAGAACCGTTAGGGGTAAGTGATCATAATATGATAAAATTCATCCTGAAAATTGAGAAGCTAAAGCCAGATGTATCAGTATTACAGTGGAGAAAAGGGATTTACTGAGGCATGAGAGAGGAATTGGCCAGAATTGATTGGAAAAGAACACTGGCAGGGATGACGGCAGAGCAGCAACGGCTGGAATTTCTGGAAGCAATTTGGAAGACACAGGATATATACATCCCAAAAAGGAAGAAGTATTCTAAAGGAAAGATGACACAACTGTGGCAATCAAGAGAAGTCAAAGCTGACATAAAAGTCAATGAGAGGGTATATAATGGAACAAAAATTAGTGGGAAGTTAGAGGATTGGGAAGCTTTTAAAAACCAACAGAGGCATCATTGGGAAGGGAAAGATGGAATATGAAAGTAAGCTAGCCAATAATATTAAAGAAGATACCAAAAATTTCTTCAGATACATCAAGTGTAAAAAAATGGTGAGAGTGGATATCAGACCACTGGAAAACGATGCTGGAGAGGTAGTAATGGGGGACAACGAAATGGCAGATGAACTGAATAAGTATTTTGCATCAGTCTTCACTGTGGAAGACACTAGCAGCATGGTGCAAATTCCAGGTGTTGGGGGTCATGAAGTGAGTGAAGTTGCCATAACTAGAGAGAAGGTTCTTGGGAAACTGAAAGGTCTGAAGGTAAATAAGACACCTGGATCAGATGGTGTACACCCCAGAATTCTGCAAGAGGTGGTTGAAAAGATCAGGGAAGCATTAGTAAGTATATTTTAAGAATCACCAGATTCTGGAACGGTTCTGGAAGACTAGAAAATTGCAAATGTCACTCCACTCTTCAAGCAGGGAGAGAGGCAGAAGAAAGGAAACCATAGACCAGCTAATCTGACCTCAGTGGTTGGGAAGATGTTGGAATCAGTTATTAAGGATGAGGTCTCAGGGTACTTGAAGGCACATGATAAAACAGGCCGTAGTCAACACGGTTTCCTCGAGGGAATATTTGGCCTGACGGAGCTATTGAAATTCTTTGAAGAAATAACAAGCCAGATTGACAAAGGAGAATTCATTGATGTGTATTTGGATTTTCAGAAGGCCTTTGACAAGGTGCTCACACATGAGGCTGCTTGACAAGCTATGAGCCCATGGTATTACAGGAAAGATTCTAGCATTGACTGATTGGCAGGAGGCAAAGAGTGGGAATAAAGGGAGCTTTTTCTAGTTGACTGCCAGTGACTAGTAGTGTTCCACAGGGGTCTGTGTTTGGACCCATTCTTTTTACATTATAGGTAAATGATTGGGATGATGGGATTGATGGCTTTGTTGCAAAGTTTGCAGTCGATATGAAGATAGTTGGAGGGGCAGGCAGGTAGTTTTGAGGAAGTGGAGAGGCAACAGAAGGACTTAGACAGGCAGAGAGGGACTTGGTAGTCCTTGTGCAGGGTTCCCTAAGGGTTAACTTGCATGTTGAGACTGTGTTGAGGAAGGCAAATGCAATGTTAGCATTCGTTTCAACAGGGGTAGAATATAAAAGCAAGATGTAATGTTGAGATTTTATCAAGCACTGATGAGGTCTCAGTTGGACTATTGTGAGATGTTTTGGGCAGGAGGTTCACGGAAGCAATTCAAAGATTGAATGGTTTGTCATATGAAGAGCGTTTGATGGCTTTGGGCCTGTGTTCACTGGAATTCAGAAGAATGAGACGTGACTTCATTGAAAGTATTGAATAGTGAAAGGCCTTCTTAGAGTGGATGTGGAGTGAATGTCTGCTATGGTGGAAGAGTCTAAGTCTAGAGGACACAACCTTTATATATATTTGAGGAAAAGGTTAATAAATTCTTGATTGGTCAAGGCACGAAGAGATACAGGAAGAAGATGAGAATGGGGCTGAGAGGAAAACTGGATCAGCCATGATGAAATGGCAGAGAAGACTAGATGGGCCAAATGGCCTAATTCTGCTCTTATTTCTTATGGTCTTCTGCTGCTGTAACCCATCCCCTTCAAGTTTTGATGCATTGTGCGTTCAGAGATGCTCTTCTGCACACCACTGTTGTAAAGTGTAGTTATTTGAGTTACTGTCACCTTCCTGTCAGCTTGAACCAGTCAGGCCATTCTCTTCTGACCTCTCTCATTAACAAGGTGTTTTCACCCAAAGAACTGATGCTCACTGGATGTTTTTTTTCCTGTTTTTCACACCATTTTCTGTAAATTCTAGAGGCTGTTGTGTATGAAAATCCCAGGAGATCAGCAGTTTCTGAGATACTCAAACCGCCCCGTCTGGCACCAACAATCATTCCACAGTCAAAGTCACTCAGGTCACATTTCTTCCCCATTCTGACGTTTGGCCTGCTCAACAATTGAACCTCTTGACCATGTCCACATGCTTTCATGCATTGAGTTCCTGCCACGTGATTGGCTGATTGGAGATTTGTATTAACGAGCAGGTGTGCAGGTGGACCTAATACATTGGGCATTCTGTGTAAGAGACTGCAGATCAGAATCAGGTTTAATATCGCTGGCATTCGTCATGAAATTTGTTGGCTTTGTGGTAGCAGTACAACGCAATACATAATAATAGAGAAAATTAAATTACAGTAAATATATAGATAGATAGGTAGTGTCTATAAAGAGTATTCACCCCCTTCACCCCCCCCCCCCCTTGGAAGTTTTCATGTTTTATTGTTTTACAATATTGAATCACAATGGATTTTATTTGGCTTTTTTGACACTGTCCAATGGAAAGAGACTGGAAGTGAAAGCAGATCTCTACAAAGTAATCTAAAGGAATTGTCATCCTGCGGGATGTCGAGCTGAAACACTGTCAGTTTCTTTTCTCTCACAGATTCTGCTTGACCCCCTGGGTTCCTCTAGCAGTTTGTTTGCTGCTTCCTGGAGATATTCTTGCTGATTTTTCAGTAACCATGAGCTGTGAAATATCGATATTGTGTAAAAAGACTTTGCCATCTGCACAGATGCCAAGATAGTGGTGGTTTCACCGTCCAGAGTTCCTGCTGATGACTCACGGTCACAGCTCTTTGTAACTGTGACAATCATTTGTATTTGATACTTCCGAGTTAAAAAAACTTCAATCTTGATTTTCTCCCCGCAGAGGCACGGACTGACTGTTCACCAAAAGGAGCATCTCTGTATCGTCTCCGGGGAAGTGGCCATTCACCATGAGCGGCTGTGAGTACTGGCAGTCTAGTTGACGTAGTGAACTGCTGCAGGGCACGTTGACAATGGGTACGTGGGAAATGGGAGCAGGAATAGGTCTCCCGCCTCCTTCCAGCTGCCATAGAGTCCTACACCACTGCAGTACAGAAACAGACCCTTTGGCCCATCTAGTCCATGCTGAACTATTATTCTACCTACCTGCACCTGGCCCATAGCTCTCCATCCCCCCCCCATCCATGTACCTATCCAAATTTATCTTATTTGTTGAAATCAAAATCACATTCACCACTTGTGCTGGCAGCTTGCTCCACACTCTCACCAGTTTCCCTTTAACTATCTCACCTTTCACCCCTAGCCCATGACCTCTTGTTCTAGTTTCAGCCAGCCTCAATGGAAAAAGCCTGCTTGCCTTTACCCTCAAAATTTTGTATACCTCTATCAAATCTCCCTTCATTTTCCTACCTCGAGGGAATAAACTCCAATCCTATACAACCCTTCTTATAAGTCAAGTCCTGGAACCATCCTTGTAAAATTTCTCTGCACTCTTTCAGTCTTACTGATATCCTGTAGGCAGGTGACCAGGCTTGCACACAACACTCCATGTTAGCCCTCAGCAACGTCTTGTACAACTTTAACCGTTCCACCATTTGGTCTGCTCATACCTGTCGTTCTGCAGGTGGAGGGGTTAAGGTGTCTGAGGGGATAATGCGCCAACTCTTAGCATCTCTCATTACTCCTTCCAAACTGTTTAACATTTGCACGGAAACAGCGAAAAGGTCACAGACAGCGATTTGTAACTAATACCCCGTTTCACAGATCTCGACAGGCATTTACATCCTGGTACAGTGCAACAGACCAGAATCAGAGTCAGCTTTAATATCACTGGCATATATTGTGAAATTTCTCGTTATGTGGCAATACATAAAAATAAAAAGTACTTTAAATTACAGAAGGAAGTATATAATAAGCAAAAAATTATCAAGATCATGAGGCAAAGGTGCTTGAAAGTGAATCCATAGACTTCAGCAATAGTTCCTGTTGGTGAGAGTGAAGATATCTCCTTTGGTTCAAGAGTTCGAGAGTCAAAGGGTATCAACTGTTCCTGGACCTGGAGGTGTGAGTCTTGAGGCTCCTGTGGATGGTCCCTGGGGTCCGTAATAGACATTGTAAATGCTTCTTAGCTGACCTGTTTAATTCACCGTCTCGGAGGTGGGTCAGTTGTTGGGGTTGTCGATCAGCTGCTTAGCAGCAAGTGCTGTCTAGTTTCTACCCACCCGGAATCTTTACTATCTAGAGATACAGCACAGTAAAAGGCCTTCCGGCCCAACGAGTTCAGCTACTCCCCTCTGACCCGTACGTTAGGCCCACACAGTCTCTCCTCACCTCAGTCTTTCCTCCTGATGCTGAAGTCATTACTTAGGAATCGCTGTTTCTCCAGAGATAGTTTAGCCATGCTTCCGGTTCCAACACAGCATTTGCACAATAAAACAGAACTGAACAACGGCAGCAAAAACAGGACTAGTTCCTCCCTCTCTCAGACACACACACTCTCTCTCTCTCTCTCTCTCTCCTCTCTCCTCTCTCTCTCTCTCTCTCTCTCTCTCTCCTCTCTCCTCTCTCTCTCTCTCTCTCTCTCTCCTCCAAAAGTGCACGCCTCCAGGCCTCCAGCCCCCAGTGGACTAGCAGACAACAGGCCTCTCACTTCCCCAGTTGACTTCAGCCTCGTAGACCCAGGGCTTCAGCCATTGGGTTTTGAATTCCAGACTTCCAGACAAATTTGGGGCTTCCGGCTTTGGTCTTCATTATCCGCCTCAGGATGAGCTGATTATGGAAACCTGAACTCAAGGCCTTGATCACTAGTCTCGCCAACTTGTACACCTGGGGTTGGGGGGGGCATCAGCTCTTGTCCACCGCACTCGCCAGCCTGACATCCGCATCGCTGGTTCTCAAGCGCGGTGTGCGGACCCTCTGCCTGTGGTTTTAAATATATAAAAAGGAACAGAAGTTTGTGTGGGCTCCTGTAAAACTGCAGAGAGTTACGACTGGTTTTTGCGTACTACGCCCAGCTTGCCCCATCGGTTCTCATTCGCTCATTGATTCTCAGTGTAAGATGGGGGATACGACGTTAATGTGGGAGGTTAACGTCACCGCTGGTGCACCGTCACAAGGCTTCCTCTTCTTCCTGATTTTCCCGCTAACTACACCAACGTGACTCACCTCTTACCGAATCAAACCCCGCTTCTGCGTAATGTGGGCCTGACTGTTCTGTGCAGTGTTTGGCCTTGTGGTGGAGGCGGTGTCTCTGCCAAGGTTGTGGCACAGAGCGTCCTGGTTTTTGAAGTTTGTGGGGATGGTTTTGGGGACAGAGAGGGGGAAGGGTTTTGGGACAGGGATGTGGGGGAGTTAGAGGTCTGGCTGGAGACTAGGCCTCTGCTCGATGTTCAAAGGCCAGCAAGGTGGATGGGTGATGAAGGACGCCCGGAATCTAGGTTGCTGCTCTGCACTCTGCCCTCCAAGGGCAGCAATGCTGACGTGGGATAAAGGAGATCCAGAGTTCAGGCCCCTGCTCTGCATTTGAAGACCAGTGATGTGGATGTTAGGCTGGCGAGTGCTCTGGACAAGGGCTGGTGGCCCAGCAGGTCAGTGAATCCTCACAGGTCGATGGGTCCCGGGATCGGATGTCTGTGTGAACAGGAGGCTCGAGGGCCACTGTCACCCTAGGTATGCAAGTTGCCGAGTCCGGAGTTCGAGGCCTTGAGTTTGGGTTCCTGTCGATGGCTCGTCCTGGGGTTTATATTGAAGACTGAAGCCTGAAGTTTGATCAGAAGTCTGAATTTGAAACCCAGTGGCTGAAGCTCTGGGTCTATAAATCTGAAGTCAACTGGGGAAGTCGAAACACGAGGAAATCTGCAGATGCTGGAAATTCAAACAACAACACACACAAAATGCTGGTGGAACGCAGCAGGCCAGGCAGCATCTATAAGGACAAGCACTGTCGACGTTTCGGGCCGAGACCCTTCGTCGGGACCCTTAGTCAGGACGAAGGGTCTCGGCCGGAAACGTCGACAGCGCTTCTCCTTATAGATGCTGCCTGGCTGCAGCATTTTGTGTGTGTTTTTGGGGAAGTCAAAAGCCTGTTGTCTGCTCAAGGCCGGAGGGACTGAAGGCCTGGGGGCTTCTTCTAGTTGGAGGAAGCTAGTTGGATAGGGCTTTTCTCTTCAGAGCAAAGGAGGTTGAGAGGAGATTTGACAGATGGAGTGGAGAGCTGGAGACACTTTCTCGGGGCAGAAGTGTCTAATCCAAAGGGACATAGATTTTAGGTGATTGTAGGAAAGTATAGGGGATGTATAGGTAGATTTTACACACTGTGTTGGCACTGGAAGTGTAGAGACACTTGCGGGCAGCCCCGGCACAGCGATCGGTTGTGTTGGCTGTTAACGCAAATGACGCACTTCAATGTGTGTCCCCACGTACCCGTGGTAAACAAGTGAATCTGAGTCAGAGAGGCCTCACCCACATTGCTTTGCCTGTGTGCTTGCGAGGGATTCTGTGTCAAAGTTTACACCTACGTACTCTAGACCAGCCACCCACCCACTCGTGTAAACGTGCGTGCAGCCAGCATGGTGGAACCGGTCGGTGGGAGGTGGGGGGGTGGAACTGAGTATCTCCTTTGTTCGGGGGTACAGATGTGCACACTCGCACAGCCTGGTGCGTCAGAACAGCTGGACGCAGCACTGAGCTCGGAGGGGCATCCAGCGATTCTGGATGTGGGGCTTGTCTGTGGGAGAATGAATGGGGCCAGTCTTCAACAGAAACTAGTTCTGCAGTCACTTTCGAGCTGGGAGCAAAGGATGCACTGCGAATGAAAAGAACTTGTGTAAAGTTCTGGGCGATTCAGTTGGGCTAAGCTGTGAATATGTCTCTGTTTTCTCATGGTGAGGAGCATCACAATTCATCTAGTTTATACACTGTTCACCCAACAATAGAGTGAGTGGCTTACTTTCATTAATTAAAAAAAATAATAAATTTTGCTCTGTTTGTGTGTGGGTTAAAGGCAGGATTCTTAGCCACGAGGAGGAACAGAGGGATCTTGGGGGCCACGTTCATAAATCCCTCAAAGTTCAAACACACGAGAGATTCTGGAAATCCAGAGCAACTCACACAAAATGCTGGAGGAACTCAGCAGATCAGGTAGCATCCATGGAAGTGAATAAACAGTCGATGTTTTGGGCTGAGACCCTTTGGCGGGACTGGAAAGGAAGGGAGAAGGCACCAGAATAGAAAGGTGGGTGGAGGGGAGGGAGGGGAGCTGGGAGGCGATAGGTGAAGCCTACTGGCTGAGTAAGGTCAAGGGCTGGAGAAGAAAAAATCTGATAGGAGAGGAGAGTGGACCATCAGAGAGAGAGGGAAGGAGGAGGGGACACAGGTGAAAAGAAGTGAGGGAATAGAGGAAGGGGAGGGGGGATGGAAAATTTTGCCCACAAAGTTGCTGTGCACGTCAATAGAGTGGATAAGGCAAAGGTGAATTGCCCCTCATTAGTTGAGAGGATTGAATTCAAGAGCTGTGAGGTAATGTTGCAACTCTATAAATCTCTGACTAGACCACACTTGGAATAGTGTATTCAGTTCCGGTTGCCTGATTATATATGTGAAGGATGTGGAAGCTTTAGAGAGGGTGCAGAGGAGATTTACCAGGATGCTGTCTGGATTAGAGAGGGTGCAGAGGAGATTCACCAGGATATTGCCTGGATTAGAGAGGGTGCAGAGGAGATTTACCAGGATATTGCCTGGATTAGAGAGGGTGCAGAGGAGATTCACCAGGATATTGCCTGGATTAGAGAGGGTGCAGAGGAGATTCACTAGGATATTGTCTGGATTAGAGAGGGTGCAGAGGAGATTTACCAGGATATTGCCTGGATTAGAGAGGGTGCAGAGGAGATTTACCAGGATATTGCCTGGATTAGAGAGGGTGCAGAGGAGATTCACCAGGATATTGCCTGGATTAGAGAGGGTGCAGAGGAGATTCACCAGGTTATTGTCTGGATTAGAGAGGGTGCAGAGGAGATTTACCAGGATATTGCCTGGATTAGAGAGGGTGCAGAGGAGATTTACCAGGATATTGCCTGGATTAGAGAGGGTGCAGAGGAGATTCACCAGGATATTGCCTGGATTAGAGAGGGTGCAGAGGAGATTCACCAGGATATTGCCTGGATTAGAGAGTGCGTCTTTTGAGGAAAGGTTCAGCGGGCTAGGGCTTTTCTCTCTGGAGCGAAGGAGAATGAGAAGTGACTTTTTAGGGGGGTACAAAATGTTAGGAGGCACAGATAGAGTGGATGGCCAGAGACTTTTTCCCAGAGCAGAAATGGCTAATACGAAGGGGTATAATTTTAAGGTGGTTGGAGGAAAGTATAGTGGGGGAGTCTGAGGTAGGTTTTTCACACAGAAAGTGGTGGGTGCATGGAACACCCTGCCAGGAGGGTGGTAGAGGCAGATATATCAGTGGCAGCTTAGATAGGCACATGGATGAACTAAGAAAGAAAATTTGGAAACGTGAGGTAAGGGCTAAATTGATCTTGGAGCAGTTGATGTTTTGGAGCAAGACCCTTCATCAGGACTGAAAAGCAAGGGGCAAAAACCAGGAAAAGTGGGGGGGCAGTGGGGAGGGGAAGGAGTAGAAGCTGGAAGGTGATAGGTGAGACCAGGTGAGGGGAAGGTGGGTGAGGGAGGGTGATGAAGTGAGAAGCAGGGAGGTGATAGGTGGAAGAGCTGTGTAGTGTTGGCCTCCGTTAGTCTTGATAGACCATGGATTTGCACCTTGGAAAGTTTCCAGGGCGCAAGCCTGGGCAAGGTTTTTTTTTAATGGGAGACCAGCAGTTGCCCAAGCTGCAAGTCTCCCCTCTCCACACCACCAATGTTGTCCAAGGGAAGGGCATTATGACTCATACAGCTTGGCACTGGTGTCCTTGCAGAGCAATGTGTGGTTAAGTGCCTTGGAAGAGCTAAGGGGTTAAAGAAGAACGAATCTGATAGGATAGGAGAGTGGACCATTGGAGAGAGGAAACGAGGAGGGGCGCCAGAGGGAGGTGATGGGAAGGCGAGGAGAAGGGAGAGAAGAACCAAAATGGTGAATGGAAAAAGTGGGGGGACTCTTTAGGGGCTTCGATGTTTCTTTCATTCATTCTATGGGGGTTCTTGTTTCATGGGTGTCTGTGAAGAGTAAGACTTTCAAGTTGTCTACTGTATATATTCTTGGATATTCAATTGAACCACTTGAACATTTAAGGGTGGGGGAAAGAAATTACTGGAAGTTGGAGAAGTTAGGGGAATCAGTGTTCTTGCTGTGAGGTTGGAGGCTACTGGGACGGATCTGAGGCATGTCGCCCTTTCCTCTCAGTCCCGAAGACGTTGACTGTTTACGCTTTTCCATAGATACTGCCTGACCTGCTGAGTTCCTCCAGCATTGTGTGTGTGTGTGTGTGTGTGTGTGTGTGGAATATGAGGTGTTGCTCCTCCAACCTGAGCAGTAGGGGAGATCTGATGGGAATGGGACGTAGAATTGAAATGGGTGGCCGCTGGGAGATCCCGCCTGTTGTGGATGGACCAAAGGTGCTCAAAACGGGGGCCAGTTTAACCCCTGAACTGACCTAGGCTCAACCTCTAGGCAAGAGCAAGCCTCTGTTCAACTCATAAGGAAACTTTAAAATAAAGTAAGCTATTTGCCTTTTTTTTTAATATTTCACACCCTTGTACTTGCTGGCTCACTCTGGCAGCTAGTTAAGCAAGAACTCCATTTCAAAATTGTCACCCAGTTTTGCAAACATCGCTGTGGTTTTTTTTGAAAAGCCCTGGCTCGAAGGGTTATTGAGACCATAAATGAGGGCTCCAGCGCGCTGATCCCCGGACCTGTTACACCACCAATGGCGTGCCTTCAGTTGCAAGAACTCCAGGCTTTGAACTCCCACCCCCCTTCCACCTCCGCCTTTCTTTTCATACTTTAAGAACCTGTTAAAACTCACCTCTGGCGACTTGATGCAAAACTTTGTTCAAGAAAAGTGCTCTGTATTTGCAGTTGTGGTTATGGTGTCCAATCTCTCTTTGTGTGTGCTCTCAGGCTCTGTGGGCTGGAGGAGTGTAGGGTGGGGAGGATGGGGTGGGGGTGGGGGTTGGTGGTCAGGAATGTGCTTCTCCATGCAGAGTGTGGATTGTTCTGCTAGAGTTGGTAGTGGAAGCAGATATATTGGGGGTATTTAGCAGACTCTTGGATAGGCACATGGGTGAAAGGAAAATGGAGGGCTGTGGGAGGGGGAAGTGTTGGATTAATCTGAGAGTAGGCAAAAGGTCAGGGCAACATTGTGGATCAAAGGGCCTTTGCTGTACTGTTTGATGTTCTACGACTCTGAGAAACAAGCTCACGAATAAGAACGATGACGGAGCCGGTGAGACTGAAGTGCTAAGAGGAGGGGCAGTTACCTCCCCTACACTCAACACTGACTGAAACTGGGGAGAAAGGGTGTTAGACTAGCTCTGATATTTCCCTACTCAGCCACATTCCTTTGAGGTGTCGTCTGTCTTTGTTGAATGTGTTGATGGTTAAAGAGTCAAGAAGCGGTTTTCTGGTCACATTGCCTGATCTCTATCCTGCCGTGGATGTGGTTGGACGTTTCTAAGTTGATAATGCTGCAGCCTCAGCAAGCTTCACATCTTTCTGCCTTTGAAACTTCAATGGAGCAGATGATAAGCACATTGACCTTTGACTCTTCAGGCCCATTCCTTTTCCTAGGAGTCGGCAGTAGTTCACGTTATGATGTGTCTGTTTTCTGGCCGCTCCCTTTCTTATTGCTACTTTGTGCGACTTTGATCGGAGCAAACTGGCTTTGCAGCCTGCAGTCAACTAATGACACAGTGTTAAATTGAACTGAAATGAACAGTCCAGGACTGTTTCAATGACTCTGCAGTTCGATGTTTTATATTCTGTGCTTTTTGCTCATTTTCTTTTCACTGTTAGCGCAATTTGTTCTTTTTTTTCGCCTTTTGGGGGTTTGATGTTTTTCTTCTAAAGGGGCTCCATGGTGTTTCTTTGTTTCATGGCTGTCAGTGGGAGGACAAATCTCAGGGTTGTATACTGCATATATACTTTGGTAATAAATGTACTTTGAGTCATTGATATGTTTAATAAAATGTTGTCCTCAGCCATCAGAACTCATGGTGCATCTGAGGGTCTTTTGTTTGCCTGATTTTATTCCAATATGTATCAGGTTTAATATTACAGGCATATTGGTTGATCGCTGAACTTGGCAAAATGTTTGCAGACGTTTCAGCTCCAATCGAGAAGCCATTATCAGTGTGCAATTGAGGGTGCTGTCCCCTCTGAATGCCGGCTTATATACTCCTCCGCGGTCCGAATTGATATTGATTAGACGCCATGGTCTGATCTGGTTCAAAACACTGTGAACAGTTTACCAAGAGAAGATCCTGTTTGGCTAGATGTCCGTTTTAAGTGATTGTCCAGATCCTGAGATTACTGGTGATTTACTGATCGTTGCTCGTTTCTCTTCTCCGTAAGGGTTCATGTCCCAGACCTATGTCAATGGATCCTTCTGTAGAGAACCACGCTTTGAAAAATTCTCTTTCTTTTCTTGTTTTTGCTTGAGTCAAGACTCTGGCTGTTGTCCAGTTGAATTGGTGACCTTCTTCATCTTCATGAGCTGTTACTAGTGAGCCTTCTGCTCGCTAGCTGATGCTCGTATAGCCTGGTGGATAGTTTTCTTCCTGATTGACCAACATAGCACTTTTCGCAGTCACTACCCCTGAATTTTGTAGAGAACATTTGTTCCATCAGTTACATTTTGTTGCACTTCTGTCTTGATAGGTTCCTCCTCAAAGTAGCAGTCGGTTTGTGAACAACTGTGATGCTGTGTCGCTGAAGCAGTCTTGCTGTTATTTCTGAGATATTCTTTACGTACGGCAATACAATTCATTTATACTTCATTTGTGTAGTTTGTATATTCAGTTTTCTGACCTTGAGGCACCTTTGGATGAAGCCTCTTGGACATCTGTTCTGTTGAAAGGTCTTGAAGAGACACTTTTCTTCTCCAGCTTTATGTCTGTTGTTGCAATGTGACCCAGTCCTCTTGAACAAGGTTTTCAGCAACACAACATCGCAATTGAGGCCTCAGTACATTGTTTGCCCATCACCTCCCTCTGGTGCTCCTCCCCCCTTTTCTTTCTTCCATGGCCTTCTGTCCTGTCCCATCAGACTCCCCCTTCGCCAGCCCTGAACCTCTTTTGCCAATCAACGTCCCAGCTCTTTACTTCACCCCTCCCCCTCCCAGTTTCACCTGTCACCTTATGTTTCTACCTCCCCTCCCCCCACACTTTCAAATCTACTCCTCATCTTTTTTTCTCCAGTCCTGCCGAACGGCCACGGCCTGTAACGTTGGCTCTACTCTTTTTCATAGACGCTGCCTGGCTTGCTGAGTTCCTCCAGTATTCTAAGTGTGTTGCTTCGATTTCCAGCATCTGCAGATTTTCTCTTGTTTGTGATTAGATAATGAAGAACTAACTTACTTACTTACTG
Organism: Hemitrygon akajei; assembly: GCF_048418815.1. Lineage (NCBI taxonomy): Eukaryota > Metazoa > Chordata > Chondrichthyes > Myliobatiformes > Dasyatidae > Hemitrygon > Hemitrygon akajei. Next base: position 8,647,011 of record NC_133147.1, read on the forward strand.
CTGTTATGCTGTTGCTGTTTAGGGCAGCAATGAAGATCCTCCATCTCGTTCGGTGTTCAGGGCTTCCTTCATCGTGTCAGTAGCTTCCTCTCGGTTTCCACTACTGTCAGTCATGCAAGTCCCGGGTGGAGACTCAGGAAAACCGTCACACTCAGACGGAGAAACATTCTTCATGGCTGTTTCCATAACAGTTTTGTTTAAGCAGTCAGCACACCACCACCACATCCCCCCAACCGGACCTAGAGGACCGGTGGACTACTCTTAGTCTGTCCTCTACTCTTGAATTGCTTGGCAGGGGTGACCCTACCAAGAGCCGAAGAGTAAAACCCTGACTCCAGCTGACATAACTCTCCGAGACATTGAGGCACGCAAGCCTCCAAACCCTACGACAGTGTTGTGGTCCTCTTGGAGGAGATAATGTAGAAGGTTAGGAGAAATTACTGGGAGATCTTGGTCAGCTCGGTATGTGGTCTGAGGATCAGCAAGTGGATTTCAATCCAGATAAATATGAGGACTAAACACAAGAGGTTCTGCAGATGCTGGAAATCCGGAGTAACACACAGAAAATGCAGGAGGAACTCAGCAGGTCAGGCAGACTCCATGGAGATCAGAATCAGAATTAGGTTTAATATAACCGGCATATGTCATGAAGTTTGTTGTTTTGTGGTAGCAGTACATTTCAATGCATAATAAAAACTGGTAAATTACAGTGAGAAGTGTATGGTTAAATAAATAAGTAGTGCAAGAATAGAAATAATGGAATTGGTGAGATGGTGTTCATGAGTCCAATGTCCATTTGGTAATCCGATGGCAGAGGGGAAGAATCTGTTCCTGAATTGTTGAGTGTGTGTCTTCAGGCTTCTGTACCTTCTTCCTGATAGTAACAATGAGAAGAGGGCATGTCCTGGGTGATGGGGGTCCTTAATGATGGATGCTGCCTTTCTGAAGCACCGCTCCTTGAAGATGTCCTGGTTACTATGGAGGCTGGTACCCATAATGGAGCTGACTAAATTTACAACTCTACAGCTTGTTTTGATCCTATGCAGTAGACCCCCACCATACCAGACGGTGATACAGCCAGTTAGAATACTCCCCACGGTACACCTGTAGAAGTTTCCGAGTGTTTTTGGTGACAACCCAAATCTCCCCAAACTCCTGATGACATCCAGAACAGTCAGGCAGCGTTACTATACTGTGTTACTCTGTAACATAATCCTGGGTTACTTGACAAGACGCGAGGCACAAGATTCTGCAAGTCTGGATCTTCACACAAAGTCCTGGAGTAACTCAACAGGTCAGGCAACATCTGTGGATGGAAATGAGCAGTTGACATTTTGGGTCGAGACCTTTCATCGGTCTTGAAGAAGGGTCTGAACCCAAAATGTTTACTGTCCATTCATAGATGCTGCCTGACCTGCTGAGCTCCTCCACAACTTTGAGAGTTGCTCCTGTGTTATTGACCATGTCTTGTTGCCATCCTGAAACTTTTTTTGTTGGTTGAATGTTCCTGATAAATCATGTGTTTCCCCGTAGTTAGAGGAGTGGAGTTTGCTCAAGGAGTTTTACAACTGATGATAGTGTGTGATAAAGATCATAGATTTGTTCTTGGAGTGCTAATTGCAAAATAAATATTTGTCAAGAAGCTGGGGAAAACTCACCTTGAAGTAATGTCAGAGGAAATCACGTTGATTGAGAAGGTTGCAGTTTAACGACGAATTCCAGAGCAATGCACACAAAGTGCTGGAGGAACTCAGCGGGTCAAGTAGCATCGGAATGAATGAGAACGAGGCCTCCATCGGTCAGGGTTGATCATGGATGTTGCATCTCGCTGTCTAGATACACAAGCCTGGACAGTACGATATGGAAAGCAAGCTATTGCCCATGTAGAAGCTCCCCCTCATCTGACCGATCCAAAGGAACGGCAGAGACCGATACGGTTTGGCACCGGTGGCATCGCAAGAGTTGCCAGTCAGCGTTGAACTCAATGTAGGAGTGCCTCAGGGACTCCAGCTCCAGATTATTCCCTCGGGATTTACTCCCGAAGTCTTCCCCATGAGTTGTTATAGCTGGAGATTTGAGATCAGAATTTTCCTTCTCTTAGAAGAGCTTCCAACCATGGCTAGTGAGCCCCATCTGCCCAGACAGCATCTATGGAGAGGAATAAACCATTGACATTTCAGGACAAGGCCCTTCATCAGGAAAGGAAAGGAAGAAGCCAGAATAAGAAGGTGGGGGAGGGGAAGGGTACAAGCTGGCAGGTGATAGGTGAGATCAAATGAGGGGGAAGGTGGGTGGGTGGGGGAGGGAATGAAGTAAGAAACTGGGAGCTGATTGGTGAAAGAGACTCACTTTCCTGCAGACATACTCAATAAATCTATCGTAACTATAACAGGATCAATGAAAGATCAACCAGACTGCAGAAGATATCAGACGGTGCAAATGCAAATATAAATAAATGATGAGATAATGAGATAAAGAGTCCTTAAAGTGAGATCATTGGTTGTGGGAACATCTCAATGGATCGGCAAGTTAGGGTAATTATCCTCTTTTGTTCAAGGGCCTGATAGTTGAGGGGTAGTAACTGTTCTTAAACCTGGTGCGAGTCCTAAGGCTCTTGTACCTTCTACCTGTTGGTAACGATAGAGCATGTCTAGCCTGGTGTCCAGGTTGGCACGGGCAACACAGCAGTTAGCCCAATGACTTACTGTCTCCAAATGGGGTTTGATTCCCGTCGCTGCCTGTAAGGAGTTTGTACGTTCTCCTCGTGACTGCGTGGGTTTCCACCGGGTGCTCCAGTTTCCTCCCACAGTCCAAAGACATACGGATGAGGTTTCATGAGTTGTGGGCTCGCTGCATTGGCACTGGAGGTGTGGTGAAATCTGTGGGTTGCCCCAAGCACAATCTTTGTTGATTTGATTTGATGCAAACGACGCATTTCATTGGAGTGCATGCAACAAATAAAAGCAATTTTTAAATATCCCGAGTATTGTAAGTTTTTGTAAATTTGCACCATATTCACTGCCCTCTGCACCGGTATGAGTTAAACAGGACTTGTGGTGACTGCCCATTCTCAGTGCAACTCGAGATGGTGGATGAACAGAATGCTGGTAGGTCAAACCAGAATAGGACAGAGGATTCTCATGAAAAAGCTGAAGTCTATTTCGAGCTCCCAGCCGGCCTGCAATCTATATTCCGAAAAAGCAAAAGCAGTGAGTGAAGTGGTAAACTTAGCCCACAGCATGCATCACTGTATCAAGGCGGCGGAGAACAAAACTCTCACTCAATGTCTTATTCCCCGCTCCACACAAAACTCCCAATCAGGAATCACGGAAAATAAGTTCACAGAATTTGAACCAACCCCTAAGATAAGATATCGAGTTATTTTCACTCTTCGTCTTCATTGTTTTAGTTTTTAGACCATAGATCACAGAGGAGTACAGCACGGTAAAGACCCTCCGGCCCACAATGTTGTGCCGACACAGCCTCAGAATAGAGGGATGTTGAACGGGCTCGATAGGAGAGGGAGAGGGTGTTTCCTGTGGTGGGAGAGGCTAAGATCAGAGGATGCAGCTTCAGAATAGAGGGACGTCCATTTAGAATGGAGATGAAGAAGAATTTCCTTAGCCAGTGGGTGGTGATTCTGTGGAATTTGTTGCCACAAGAGGCTGTGGAGGCCAAGTCATTGGGTGTATTTAAAGCAGAGGTTGATTAGTCAGAGCATGAAGGGTTAGATAGATAGATAGATAGATAGATAGATACTTTATTCATCCCCATGGGGAAATTCAACTTTTTTTCCAATGTCCCATACACTTGTTGTAGCAAAACTAATTACATACAATACTTAACTCAGTAAAAAATATGATATGCATCTAAATCACTATCTCAAAAAGCATTACTAATAGCTTTTAAAAAGTTCTTAAGTCCTGGCGGTAGAATTGTAAAGCCTAATGGCATTGGGGAGTATTGACCTCTTCATCCTGTCTGAGGGTTACGGGGAGAAGGCAGGGGATTGGGGCTGAGAGGGAAAATGGATCAGCTACAATGAAATGGTGGAGCAGATTTGATGGGCCAAATAGTTTATTTCTGCTCCTATAATTATAGACCTCTTAACCCACTCTAAGATCAACCTAACGGTTTATGTTAATTGGTCATACAGTCCTGTGATTAGGCTAGGAGTATTGTTGGGTGGCGTGGCTCGGAGGGTCAGAATGGCCTACTCCACATTGTATTTCCAATAAATAAAAGTAAAATAAATAATTTTTCACAAATTCTGTTGTATTTTTCAGTGTTAATGTGAGTGATTTTAACACTCACATTAAAATTATATCACCCTGAATTAGCCTTCTATGCCCTGGGGAAAAGTCTTTGACTGTCCACTATATCAATGCCTCTTATCATCTTACGCATAAATCTCCGCAATCTCTAGAAAGCTCCCAAACCCTTCCCACCAGAACTGAATACCTCGGGAATACTGAGCCTACTCCCTTGCTGCCCTTGGAGGAGTATTGTGGAATCTCACTCCCACCCGAGTGTGCAGTCTGGGCTTCATTTTATTGTCCCGTCCAAAATCCAGCACCTCTGCAATGGAGCATCAGCCTGGATCGTTCTGGAGTTAAATCAGGATTAGTTGCGCGGTGTGGCTCAAAGGACCGGGCGGGTCTATTATGCACTGTATCTCAATACATAAACATAGAATAAACAGCACAAAGCCTTTCCACTCTTCCATTTTCAGTCAATGCATTAAATAGGGTTCTGCTATATTCCTTACACCAAAGGAGATTGCCACTCATGAGGGTGGGTCACTATTACAATAGTTGAGGGGCTCCCTCACCCAACCCGGCCCCTCCCCCTCCAGTAGAAGAACCCATCACTGTGGTCCTCCCCCACCTGGCTGTACCGACCTCAGCACGTCCTCCTGCAGCCCGGAGCGCACCGTTCGGCAGCATTCCTCCAACCAAAGGACGTCTTTCACCGAGCTGATGATCTGCCAACGGCTCTTGATGTCGGTCTCGGTGTGTGTCCCTGGGAACAGCCCGTAGATCACGCTGCTGCCCGGGGTGAACCGTGACAAAGCCTCTTCCCTCTTCGCAAACTCTCAGTCCACAAGGGGGTGAGCTACTATCTCACAAAGTAGTTTGGCACCTTCCAGCTGACTGGGACCGAACCCATCCTTCGCAACACCAGGGACAGATAGAACCTCAGACAAAGCCAGAACAGCGGAGCTTGTATCGAAACCTTGGGAACATGACAGTATTTGCTACGGTGATATGCAGGAATAGGTGCACATGGCATTAAATTGAGGGCCACACTTATGGTGGGGGTGGGGCAAAAGGAGAATAGAATCCATCGTCCAAATTCAGTGTGGTTGGAGTTATCAATGTTTCTGTAATCTACTGTGCAGGGGATTGGCCCGTACAGCTTCACCAGAGCCCTGTTGGCCGGCCTTACCCGTTTCCACCTCTCATGACGCGGTCTTTGAAAGGAAAAAAGGTCTCATGAAGTGAGGGATCTGAAACGAGACTCAGTGCAAAGAAGTGAAATGATAAACAATTGGAGAGTGACTTTAATGGCCAATAATAGTCTCTTTCACTCTTGCTTTGCTGTCGACAGCTTCACCCGCTCTTCCAAGGAAAGTACTCATAGGAATCAGGTTGGGAGCCCTGAAAGTGAATTTTAAGCTCATTAAAGTTCTGCACTACTCGCTTTCATCCTGACTTCAAAACAGATTTTTTTCCTCACGGTCCATTGACTACAAATCAACTTGCACTTTTAAAACATCACCGTCTGAACGATCAATAGAATAATTCACGTTTAAAATGAATGCGGTATTCTTCTTTGCTCTTCAAGGTTTTCAGATCAATTGTGCGTACCCACGGCATCGACGAGTCATGTGCTTTGAAACAGTGCCTGGCATTGTCTCGTGAGAATTAATTGGGCGAAGGATCCTCCGTGATAATCCTGCAGAATGCCGTTCTGTACTGAAGCCACAGTTCAAGCAACTGCAACAGCCATCTCTTTGTGGCAAAATACCGAACAAACAGGGTCTCTGGAACATAATATTTTCAGGCAATGCTGGAATTAAGGATGAACTGGATGGGGATGAACCTTTGAATTAGTGTGAGTCTGGGGACAGAATTGTGTACACAGTGGCCACTTATTTATTTTATATTGAGATTCAACGTGGACTAGCCCTTCCAGCCCTTTGAGCTGCGCCGCCCATCAACCCACCCATTTAAACTGAGCCGAATTATGTACCTCCTATATTTAAGGAAATGGCCACCGAGTGTATGTCTGTGGTCTTCTACTGCTGTAGCCCGTCCACTTCAAGGGTCCACTTGTTGTCCATTCAGAGATGTTCTTCTGCACACTGCCGTTGTAACGTGTGGTTTCATGAATTACTGTCACCTTGAACCAGTCTGGCCTTTCTCCTCTGACCTCTCTCATTACCAAGGTGTTTCGCTCACTGAATGATTTTTGTTTTTCTCTGTAAACTCTGGAGACGGTTCTGTGTCAAAATCCCGGGAGATCAGCAGTTTCTTTTTTTTTTGTAATTTTTTTTATTGAAGTTCATCAAACAAACATTTCCATAAGAAGTATTTCAGACATTGTACATATATATCATATATATCACAAAATCTCCACAAAGTATTTATCTGAGGTATACACTTATAGAAAAGAGTGGAAAGAAAAAACAAGCAAAAGGAAAGAACTATGTACAAGTAGGGAGTGATTTTTTTTTACAACAGATTCATTGATTTGTGAGAATAAAATCAGGCCTATGAGGCATTATGTAGTTAAACCATTTTTCCCAGTATGAATCAAATTGTTCCAGCTTGTGATTAACAGCTGCTGTTATCTTCTCCATTTTGTAAATGTCCATTGTAATTTCCATCCGTGTATTTAAAGTTGGGCTCTCCTGTGATAACCATTTCCTAGTAAGAGTCTTTTTACCAGCCACCAACAGTATATTCATTAAATATTTATCTCTTTTCAACCATTCTTGAGGTATATATCCAAGATATATGGTCTTACTCTCCAAGGTATTTCACATTTAAAGATGTCTTGTAGGACATTGTGTATCCCCTTCCAATAGTTTTTGATAACAGGGCAGTCCCAAAAAATATGATAATGATTTGCATTTTGATTTCCACAATTTCTCCAGCAAACAGGGAGGTTACCATCATAATGGGATTTCTGAGAGGGTGTAATAAAATTTATCAAGTTTTTCCATCCAAACTCCCTCCATTTCTGTGAATTGGTACACTTCCATTGACATCTCCATATTGTTGTCCATTCTTCCTCAGATATAATTATCCCTCCTTCCTTCTCCCATTTTGTTTTAATGTATGAAATCGAATGTGTTTTAAGATTTGACTGCTTGAAATGATTCTACTACCATTATCTGAATTATATGCTTTTCTAAAGAGCTCTATCAAGCATGTATTTGGCTTGGTTACATTTTTAAGCATCTTATTAACATATTGTCGCATCTGTAAATACCGATAAAAATCTTGTTTTTCTAATAAGTGCAGTTTCTGAGATACTCAAACCACCCCGTCTGGCACCAACAATCATTCCACGGTCAAATCACATCTCTTCCCCATTCTGACCTGAACCTCTTGACCGTGTCTGCATGCTTTTATGCATTGAGTTGTTGCCACATGATTGGCTGATTAGATATTTGCATTAATGAGCAGGTGTACCTAATATAATGGCCACTGAGTACATTTCTGCTGCGTGATGGCATTTCTGTCAAGTGATTCTGCAGGTGCTGGAGACCCAAGTCCTGATGAAGGGTCTTGGCTCAAATTGTCAACTGTTTATTCCTCTCTGTAGATGCTGCGTGATCTGTTGAGTCCTCCAGCATTTTGTGTGTGTTGTTCTAAATTGGTTCATTATTGCTACACATATCAGCCGACAGTGAAAATCCTGTCCTTGTCTATCCAGACCAATCGGTTACAACGATGCAACGGCGTAGTCCTGTGGGGGTCTGGTGATGAGGATAATTGTGGTGGCGGTATAGCTGCCCCTCCTTACTGACTGTTCTCTGTTGGTCAGGAATTCAAGGAGCCAGTCACAGAGGGCGGTGTTGATTTCCAGTGTCAGGAATTTGGTGATAAGTTTGCTCGGAATTGCAGTATTGAATGGTGAGCTGTAGTCATTAAATGATAGTCAGAGATAGGTGCCTTTGGTGTCCAGGTGCTCCAGAGGTGAGAGTAGAGCAGGCGAGATGCCCTCTGGGTGGACCTGTTCATCTCGATCGAATGCTTTCTATGGTGCACTGATAGAAAATTGTAAGAGTCAATGGGGACATGTTGAATTTCTTTAGCTTCCTGAGGAAGTCGAGGGGTTGATGAACTTTGTTGGCCGTGACGTATACATAGCTGGACCAGGTTGGGCAACTGGTGAAGTTCACTCTCAGGAACTTGAAGCAGTCTATCCTCCCAACCTCAACGGTGTTGATGTAGTCAGGAGCATGTGCAGCTCCCCCTCCCTGTCCTGAAGTCAACTCTTTTGTTTTGTTGACATTGAAGGGATAAGGTGTTGTCATGACACCATGTCATTAAGCTCTCTGCCTCCTTCCTGTACTCTGACTTATCATTATTTAAAGTACGACCCACTACTGTGGGATCATCTGCAAACTGTTAGATGGAGTCAGATCAGGGTCGATGGGGCCATGCTGAATTTCTTCAGTCTCCTGAGGAAGTACAGGGGTTGATGAACTTCGTTGGCTGTGATGTCTACGTGGTTGGACCAGGTCGGACTATTGGTGATGTTCAATCTTGAGCCTCCAGTTAGAGAAAAACAGGTTGGAGGCTCCCAAAACAGAATATGAGGTGTTGCTCCTCCATCCTGCATCTGATCAGACCTACAATATATCCTGCCAGCCTTGATCCTCGTAATCCCCACTACCTGGCTTCCTTTCCGGTCCTGATGAAGGGTCCAGCTCAGGATGCCACTTTGTTTGCCATGGGCAAGTGGGTTGAAGGCATTTTCTAAATGGAGAGAAAATTCAAAAATCTGAGGCGCAAGGGGACTTGGGAGTCCTCGTTTAGAATTCCCTAAAGGTTAATTTGAAGGTTGAGTCAGTGGTGAGGAAGGCAAATGTAATGCTAGCCTTCGTTTTGAGAGGACTAGAATATAAAGGAAGGATGTAATGTTGACGCTTTATAAAGCTCTGGTGAGGCCTCACTCGGAGTATTGTGAGCAGTTTTGGGCCCCTTATCTAAGAAAGGATATGCTGACATTGGAGAGGGTTCAGAGGAGGTTCTTGAGAATGATTCTTGGATTGAAAGGCTTGTCATATGAGGAACGTTTGATGGCTCTGGGCCCCTACACTCTAGAATTCAGAAGAATTAGGGAGGACATCATTGAAACCTATTGAATGTTGAAAAGCCTCGATAGAGTGGATGTGGAGACGATGTTTTCAATTGTGGGAGAGTCTATGACCAGAGGACACAGCCTTAGAATAGAGGGATGTCTTTTTAGAATGGAGATGAGGAGGGATTTCTTCAGTCAGAGAGTGGTGACTCTGTGGAATTCATTGCCACAGGCAGCTGTGGAGGTTAAGTCATTGGATGTATTTAAGGCAGAAGTTGATAGATTCTGGATTAGTCAGGACATGAAAGAAAGTCAGGAGAAAAGGCAGGAGATTGGGGCTGAGAGGGAAAATGGATCAGCCATAATGAAATGGTGGAGCAGGATCAATGAGCCAAATGGCCTAATTCTGTTCCTATATCTTGTGGTCTTCCGTAGGCATTCCCCTATCTTGAGATGTGACAAAGGACACACAGTCTGTCCAGTGACTATTTCCTGATTGTTTTAGCTGACTAACTATAACTGCAAAGGAAGTGAACAGAGTACAAGTTGTAAATACTATCTTCCTTTAAACCAGCAGACACAGTCCATAGGGAAGGGAGCCTTTTGTGAAAATAAGATCTCAGTGTAACTTTGATCCAGCTTATTTGGGATCGGATATTTCATATTTATTGCCCTCTACCCAGAATGTTAACGAAGTTCTATGCACTGCATTTTCTAATTCATTGATTGTCATATTTTTGGGACCTGTGTTTTGTGCTCAAGGTCAGTAATCACTGTCGGTCCCCCGTTGCCCATGAGATGATGGAGGGCCGTGGTCCCAGTGCAGGTTGATGTGCCTAGGCAGTTTATATGGTTCAGCATGGTCTAGATGGGCAGAAGGGCTTGTTTCTGTGCTGTACATTTCTATGACTCTAAATTGTACAAATAAAAGACACTGAGAATATGAGCTGTAGAGTTCTTGAAAGTGTGTCTTTTGCTCGTAGAATCAGTTCAGAGTGTAGTGAGTGATGTTGTCCATGCCAGTTCAGGAGTCTGGTGGTTGTTGGGTAATAACTGCTCCTGAACCTGGTGGAGTGGGACCTTAGGCTCCTGAACCTGGTGGAGTGGGACCTCGAGCTCCTGAACCTGGTGGAGTGGGACTTTAGGCTCCTGAACCTGTTAGAGTGGGACCTCGAGCTCCTGAACCTGGTGGAATGGGACCTTGAGCTCCTGAACCTGGTGGAGTGGGACCTTAGGCTCCTGAACCTGGTGGAGTGGGACCTCGAGCTCCTGAACCTGGTGGAGTGGGACCTCGAGCACCTGAACCTGGTGGAGTGGGACCTCGAGCTCCTGAACCTGGTGGAGTGGGACCTCGAGCTCCTGAACCTGGTGAAGTGGGACCTTAGGCTCCTGAACCTGTTAGAGTGGGACCTCGAGCTCCTGAACCTGTTAGAGTGGGACCTCGAGCTCCTGAACCTGGTGGAGTGGGACCTCAGGCTCCTGAACCTGGTGTAGTGGGACCTCAGGCTCCTGAACCTGGTGGAATGGGACCTCGAGCTCCTGAACCTGGTGGAGTGGGACCTCGAACTCCTGAACCTGGTGGAGTGGGACCTCGAGCTCCTGAACCTGGTGGAGTGGGACCTCGAGCTCCTGAACCTGGTGGAGTGGGACCTCGAGCTCCTGAACCTGGTGGAATGGGACCTCGAGCTCCTGAACCTGGTGGAGTGGGAAGAGAGCATGGGCTGTATGGTGGGGTTCTGGTGGTCTCCGGCAGAGCAGTTGCTATGTTCGTGCCAAAAGCCTGGTGACACTTGCTCCAACACATCCTCAGGCAATGTTGACACATTTCACATTTCACACATTTCACTGTGGGTTTCGATGTACATGTGACCAATGAAGCTTCTGGCTGGGTTAGTCCCTCCAGCATTTTCTGCCTGGCCTGCTGAGTCCCTCCAGCATTTTGTGCCTGGCCTGCTGAGTCCCTCCAGCATTTTGTGCCTGGCCTGCTGAGTCCCTCCAACATTTTGTGCCTGGCCTGCTGAGTCCCTCCAGCATTTTGTGTTTGTTGTTATGGTTGGGTTGAGTTGTTCTCTGATCTTGGCAATTTACTTGCAAACATTTCATTAATGCACTGTCGACATCTCTTCGTTTGGTAACAAAACCTTTGCAAGTAAATTGCCAAGATCGGAGAACCACTCGAGCTACACATCTTCTGAATTATTTCCAATTTAAAAGTTAGAACAGGAGACCGGGCAAAGGACTAGTCATGTTAAGTGAAAGTTATTTGTAGTGAGAGGAGGTAGAATTTAAACCAGGGAATCAAAAAGTGACAACATTTTAAAAAATACTTCGTGGAAGAAGAACAAAAAAGCTTCCTTCTAGAAATACTAGAAAACCTCAACAGCTTTATCAAGAATAAGGAAGTGAAAAAGTATTCTCGAAAATACAATATTAGAGAAATTGGTGGGACTGTACATGATCAGTATCCCAGAGTTGTGAACTCGATAGCCTTCTTCACTGTCCGCTACTCTCCCAATCTTGGTGTCATCTGCAAATCTGCTGATCCAGTTTACTATATACAGATTATTGATATAGATAATAAACAACAATGGACCCAGCACCAATCCCTGCGGCACACCACCAGTCACAGGCCTCCAGTCAGAGAGGCAACCATCTGCTACCACTCACTGGCTTCTCCCACAAAGCCAATGTCTAATCCAATTTACTACCTCATCCAAAATGCCATGGGAATGATCGTTCTTGACCAACCTCCCATGTGGGACCTTATCAAATGCCTTGCTAAAATCCACGTAGACAACCGCACTGCCTTGCCTCCATCAGCTTTCCTGGTAACTTTCTTGACATGGCTACCCACAGACGAAGCCATGATGACCATCCATAATGAGTCTCTGTCTATCAAGTCAAGTCACTTTTATGTATGTACAGTACATAGTAAAAATGAGACAACGTTTTTCAGGACCATGGTGTAACAGGACACAGTACAAAAACTAGACTCAACTATGTAAAAAACAAAACAGAGAAAAAAATAACAACTACACTAGACTACAGACCGACCCAGGACTGCGTAAAGTGCACAAAACAATGCAGGCATTACAATAAATAATAAACAGGACAATAGGTCAGTAAAGTGTCAGTCCAGGCTCTGGGTATTGAGGAGTCTGATAGCTTGGGGGAAGAAACTGTTACATAGTCTGGTCGTGAGAGCCCGAATGTTTCGGAGCTTTTCCCAGACGGCAGGAGGGAGAAGAGATTGTATGAGGGGTGAGTGGGGTCCTTCATAATGCTGTTTGCTTTGTGGATGCAGCGTGTAGTGTAAATGTCCGTGATGGTGGGAAGAGACACCCCGATGATCTTCTCAGCTGACCTCACCATCCGCTGCAGGGTCTTGCGATCCGAGATGGTGCAATTTCCGAACCAGGCAGTGATGCAGCTGCACAAGATGCCCTCAATACAACCCCTGTAGAATGTGATGAGGATGGGGGTTGGGAGATGGACTTTCCTCAGCCTTCGCAGAAAGTAGAGACACTGCTGGGCTTTCTTTGCTATGGAGCTGGTGTTGAGGGACCAGGTGAGATCCTCCGCCAGGTGAACACCAAGAAACTTGGTACTCTTAACGATCTCTCCTGAGGAGCCGTTGAAGTTCAGCAGGGAGTCCAAATACAAATATCCAAATACTTATATCCTTATATATCCAGTCCCTTGGAATACCTTCCCGTAACTTATTGGGTGTTCCTATTAAAGTGGCCTCTGAGTGTATGTTACAACATAAGTACTATATTTTTCAACGTGGAGTGGAGAGCAAATTTGTCAATCTGGTGGGAGCCTAGGATGTTGGGAAGGGCGAGGCTGGAGTTCCGCAGGAGTGGTGTGGGACAGGTGACAGACACACCCAGCCCTGAGACACCAGGCAAGGTCATTTGATTCCAACCAATTGGTTTATTGATCATTACAGAATATCTCTCTGGTGCTTCCCACTCCCTCCCCTCTCCCTTCCCCTTTTCCGAAACATGATTCCCCTCTCCCTGTCCCCTTCCCACTCTCAGTCCACAATAGAGACCCATATCAGAATCAGGTTTATCATCACTCACATCTATCATGAAATTTGTTTTTTTTGTGGCAGTAGTACAGTGCAATACATAAAATTACTACAGAAGTCTTAGGCACCCTAGCTACATAGGTGTGCCTAAGACTTTTGCACAGTACTGAATGGGTATTTGTTTATTTATTTAATTAGAAGTACAACGTGGTTCACTGAGACATGTCACCAATATGACACTAATCTAATCACGGGGCAAACTACAATCACCAATTAAACTACTGACCGGTACGTCTTTGGACTGTGGGAGGAAACCAGAGCACCAGGAGGAAACCCGTGCGCTCGCGAGAAGAATGTACAAACCTCCTTACAGGGGACGCCAGAAATGAACTTTGAACTCTAACGCCTGAGTGGTAATGGCGTCGTGCCAAACCCTACGCTTCTGTAATGCCCCAACAAATAATGCAACCCTTTATCTCTCTTTTTATATTCTATTTACAATATACATGCAATACAATTGGTACATGTCTTCAATATTTGTTGCATTATCAAATCAATATATACATAGGCATGTAACATAGTACCCCATTTGTGCGACAACGACACGACAATGTACACAACATTTGCCGGTGATTCTGATTCCTGCTCACTTGCTTCCCATAAAGACCACAGCGAGTCCGCAACTTGGGACGGACAGTTGGACCTCAGAGGGCAATTATCATTCCCTGGGTGCGTAGTTTCAGAATCAGAGTCAGGTTATCAGGTTTAATATCGCTGGCGTATGTCATGAAATTTGTTATCTTTGTGGCAGCAGTACATTGTAATACGTAATAAAAACTGTAAATTACAGTAATTATCAGTAGTGCAAAAAGAGAAATAAAAGTAGTGACGTAGTGTTCATGGGTCCAATGTCCGTTCAGAGATGGAATTACAGAGATCCTGAATCGTTGAATGTGTGTCTTCAGGCTCCTGTACCTCCTCCCTGATGGTAGTAATGAGAAGAGGGGTCTTCAGGCTCCTGTACCTCCTCCCTGATGGTAGTAATGAGAAGAGGGGTCTTCAGGCTCCTGTACCTCCTCCCTGATGGTAGCAATGAGAAGAGGGGATGTCCTGGGTGATGAGGGTCCTTAGTGATGGATGTCACCTTTTTGAGGCATCACTCCTTGAAGATGTCCTGGATACTACGGAGGCTAGTGCCCATGATGGAGCTGACTGAGCTTACAACTCTCAGTGGAATATTTCGACCCTTTGCAGTAGTGCCCCCCCCGCCCCCAGTCCCAGGGAGTGATGCAGCTTATTTCGATCTTCTGCACTGGCCGGGGTTAAACATGATCCTTCAGTAATTTTTGATAGATAATTTACCGTTTTATTTTCAAAGTTTGCTAAGTCTACGAGCATCAGTATTAAATTGCAACTTGCCCACAATTGTCCTCAGTTTAATTGTCATATCTATCTAGCCTGTTTTGGTTCAATTACAGTGTAAGTTAATCTCATTCACAGTAAGCTTGCGTTGACAGTAACTACCATGGAGAGTATTCTAACAGGCTGCATCACCGTCTGGTATGGGGGGAGGAGGCTACTGGACAGAATCAAAATAAGCTGCAGAGACTTTTAAACCTAGTCATTTCTATCAGTGGTATCCAGGTCATCTTCAAGGAACGATGCCTCAGAAAGGCCGCATCCATCATTAAAGACCCCCACCACCCAGGACATGCCCTCTTCTCATTACTACCATCAGGGAGGAGGTACAGAAGCCTGAAGACACACAGCGATTCAGGAACAGCTTCTTCCCCTCTGCCAGACCATTTCTGAATGGACATTGAACCCATGAACTCTACCTCAATACTTTTTTATTTCTGTTTTTGCACTACTTATTTAATTTAACTATTTAATATACTCATTTGTGTTTTTTCCCTATATTTAACATGTACTGCAGCTGCAAAATTAACAAATTTCACAACATAAGCTGGTGATATGAAACCCGATTCTGAGCTCGGAGCGGTGGAGGAGGTGGAAAGCAGATGCACAAGTCATTGTGACTTCCTACACAAGATTTATCTGCCACACCTCTGTGCTTGTAAACACAAATAGTGCTCACATTAATATCGAGGCAGTAGAACATTAGAAGTAGGGGAGGAGTTGGCCATTCAGCCCATTGAGCCTGCTGTACTTTTCTTTAAGTCTAAGCCTGACCTCAGGTTCAGTCTCTTGCCTCTTCCCCATGACGCCTGACACTCTTAAAGACCACAAGCCGGTCTCCACACAAAATGCTGGAGGAACTCAGCAGGTCAGGCAGCATCTATGGAGGGGAATAAACAGTTCGACATTTCGGGCTGTGTCCCTTCGTCAGGACTGGAAAAGAAGGGGGCAGAAACCAGAATAAGAAGGTGGGGGTGGGGGAGGATTTCAACTATGACCTACCAGCTTGTACTCCTTCCCCTACCCTCCACCCCCACATTCATCCCCCTTCCTTTCCAGTCCTGGTGAAAGTTCTTGACCTGAAATGTCGACTGTTTATTCATTTCTGTATTCGTTATTTGACCTGCAGAGTTCCCTCAGCACATTATGTGTGTGTGGTTCTGGATTTCCAGTGTTGGCAGAATCTCTCCTGTTCATAAACCTGACTCTGCTGTGAATATATTTACAAAGCCCCCCCCCCCCCTTCAGTAGAGAACTCCTCAGGTTCAGGAGTGCCTGAGGGAAGCAATTCCTCCTCCTCTCCATCTTTCATGTAGGGGCCACTTCTTCTGAAACTACACCAGCTACTTCTCGGTTCTGCTGTCAGTGAAAGAACATTGTTAAACCTTGTCAGACCTCTCTGCATGTAGCGGTAGATTGTTGCCTTGGGTTCAGAAACCTGGAAAGACCTAATTATACTTTCAGTGTGGGATTTTAGAATATATTTTAGGAAAGAGTGCGATGGCAGGTGGCTGCTGTGAATGATAAACACAAGAGGTTCTGCAGATGCTGGAATCCTCGATCAACACACACACAATGCTGAAGGAACTCAGCAGCATCTATGGAGAGGAATAAACGGTCGACGATTCGGGCGGTGACCCTTCAGCAGGACTGGAAAGGAAGGGGGCAGAAGGCAGAATAAGGAGGTGGGGGAGAGGAAGGAGGACAAGCTGGCAGGTGATAGGTGAGACCAGGTGAGGGGGGAGGATGAGTGTGATTGTGATATCCACAACGTTGAATGGAGTTTGGATCCTTTGCCAGGGTCTTGACAGGCAAGGTACAGTAATGCAGAAAGTTCATTTTAATGAAGGACAGTGATCATAATTTCTTGAAATTTCGGAATCTGGCAAATTAGTTTGTTTTTGCCAATTGAACCGAGGTACGGTGAGAAACTTTGTTTTCCTGCCATCCTTACAGATCATTACAGATACTAGCAGAATGCCAGAAATATGAGAACGTCAGGCGGCAGAATTGAATTGAATTGACTTTATCACTTACGTCCTTCATATACACGAGGAGTAAAAATCTTTACGTTACGTCTGCGTCTGAATGTGCAATGTGCAATTTATTGTAATTTATAATAAATAGTATGTACAACAGGATAGTCAATATAATATGGAAATACAACTGTGAATTAATCGGTCTGAAGGCCTGGTGGAAGAAGCTGTCCTGGAGCCTGTTGGTCCTGGCTTTTATGCTGCGGTACCGTTTCCCGGATGGCAGCAGCTGGAACAGTTTGTGGTTGGGATGACTCGGGTCCCCAATGATCCTCTTTACCCACTTGTCTATGTAAGTGTCCTGAATAGTGGGAAGATAGTCTGGGCCGTCCGCACCACTCTCTGCAGAGTCCTGCGATTGAGGGAGGTACAGTTCCCACACCAGGCAGTGACGCAGCCAGTCAGGATGCTCTCAATTGTGCCCCTGTAGAGAGTTCTTAGGATTTGGGGCCCAGACCAAACTTCGTCAAGTGTCTGAGATGAGAGAGGCGCTGCTGTGCCTTTTTTCTCCAAACAGCTGGTGTGTACAGACCATGTAAGATCCTCGGTGATGGTTATGCCAAGGAACTTAAAACTGTTCACCCTCTCAACCCCAGATCCATTGATGTCAATAAGGGTTAGCCTGTCTCTATTCCTCCTGTAGTCCACAACCAGATCCTTTGTTTTTGTGACATTGAGGGAGAGGTTGATTTCTTGACACCACAGTGAGTCAATTGTTAATGAGGTTTTGAAGTACTTGGGGGCACATGATAAATTGGGCCAAAGTCAGCATGGTTTTCTAAAGGGGAAAACTTGCCTGACAGATCTGTTGGAATTCTTTGAGGAAATAGCAGGCAGGATAGACAAATGAGAGTCAGTGAATGTTGTTTATTTGGATTTTCAAAAGGCCTTTTGCAAGGTGCCACACATGAGGCTGCTTAACAAGATAAGAGCCCGTGGTATTACAGGAAAGATACTAGCACGGATACAAGATGGATTGACTGGCAGGAGGCAAAGTGGGAATAAAGGAAGCCTTTTCTGTTTGGCTGTCAGTGACTAGTGTTGTGCCATAGGAATTGGTGTTGGGGCCGATTCTTTTCACGTTGTATGTCAATGATTTGGATGAAGGAATTGATGGGTTTGTGACCAAGTTTGCGGACAGTTCAAACATAGACAGAAGGACAGATAGCATTGAGGAAGCAGGGAATCTGAAGAAGGACTGAGGCAGATTGAGAGAATGGGCAAAGACGTGGCAGATGCAATATAGTGTAGGGAAGTATAGAGCTGTGCACTTCGGCAGAAGGAATAAAGGTGTGTTTTTCTCCTATTTTGTAAATGGGTGTTTTTCTCCTATTTTGTAAATGGGGAGAAAATTTAAAAATCAGAGGTGCAGAAGGTCTCCACCACTTCCGCTGGATGCTCGTTCCACATCCACACCACCTTCTGAGTTCCCCTTGAACATTTCACCTTTCTCCCGTAACCTGTGACCTCTAATTCTACTCTCAACCAACCTCAGTGGAAAAAGCTTGCTTGCATTTACCCCATCTATGCCTGTCATATTTTTGTAGCAAATCTCCACTCATTCTCCTACGCTCCAGGGAATAAAGTCCTAACCTATTCAACCTTCCCCCATTATTCTGGTCGTCAGGCCCTAGCATATCGAGCCATATTTATAGCGAGATGGCCAAGGTAACATGTCCACCAGTTCCTGCCTTCTTAATTTATGCTTCTGTTTAGTATCTGTGCAGACTCCAACCGTTATTCCAAGTTTAATGTTTGGGCTCTGCCCCATCGTTTTTGTGTTCCACTGCTTACTCTTCCTTCTGTCAGACAACCTGAGAACCGAGGCTACGAGGCAAACTTGCCGGCAGGGTCTCTTGTTCAAAATGGAAGCCGTGTTCAGGCAAGGGCTCATATGCATTCCTGTCTGATTCGCACTGCTTGTCAAGGAGGAAATGCTGGGCGAAAAGGAAACATCAGCTGGCTGAATGGATATCTCAGTAACAAAACTTTCAGCTGTGCACAGTGTTTAGCACATTGTGAAAATTCGGAGGCACCCAGCTCGGCAGCAGGAGTGAACCACGAAATACAGCAACATGACGCACAGCGGCCATTTTTTCAGGAAGCTCCGAAACCAAATAAAGCGGCTGCTGAGTGTGTGTTTATGGTCTTCTGCTGCTCATCCACTTAAAGCTTCGACATATTGTGCATTCAGGGATACTCTTCTGCACACCACTGTTGTAAGACATGGTTATTTGAGTTACTGTCGCCTTCCTGTCAGCTTGAATGAGTCTGACCATTCTTCTCCATGCAGACGTGGTCAAGAAGTTCATTTGTTGTTCTGACCAAACATCAGAACGGGGAAGAAATGTGATCTAAGTGACTTTGTGGAATGATTGTTGGTGCCAGACGGGGTGGTTTGAGTATCTCAGAAACTGCTGATCTCCTAAGATTACCACGCGTAACAGGCTCTAGAGTTTACAGAGAATGGTGTGAAAAACAAAGAAAAAAACAGCAATTGAGTGGCAGTTCTGTGGGTGAAGACACCTTGTCAATGAGAGAGGTCAGAGGAGAATGGCCAGATTGGTTCAAGCTGACAGAAAGGTGACAGTAACTCAAATAAACAAGTGTTACAACAGCAGTGTGCAGAAGAGCATCTCTGAATGCACAACACATTGAACCTTGAAGTGGATGGACCACAGCAGCTGAAGGCCAGGAACATACACTCAGTGGCCACTGTATTTGGTATGGGAGGGCCCTGAGTGCCACTGAGTGTCAGTACTTACACGTTAGCAGGATTGAAACAAAAATGTCCAGAGGAAACCATTGATCCTTCAGCAATTCAAGTGCCCCAAATAAGCAGTAGGAAGGCTGGCAATGCAGTCTTTCACTATTGATTTAATTATTTTAAGATGTATTTCTTATTGTAATTTATAGGCTTTTCTTATGTATAACTCTGGGCTACTGCTGCAACACAACAAATTTCATGACATATCAGCTCATCATCATCATTATGTGCCGTGTCATATGACATCATCATTGTGCCATGTCAAATGATGTGGACGATCATGGTCTTCGCAAATCTTTCTACAGAAGTGGTTTGCCATTGTCTTCTTCTGGGCAGTGTCTTTACAAGATGGGTGACCCCAACCATTATCAATACTCTTCAGAGATTGTCTGCCTGGTGTCAGTGGTCGCATAACCAGGACTTGTGATGTGCACCAGCTGCTCCCATGGCTTCAGGTGCTACACCTTGCCCAAGGGTGACCTGCGGGCTAGTGGAGGGAAGGAGCACCTTACACCTTCTTTGGTAGAGACGTATCTCCACCCTGCCACCCTCATCAGTGATATTAATTCTGATTCTGAGGGAGACATGGCTCCTGGATTGTGGGATACTGAGTTCATTGCTGACCAGTTGCAGAGGGAGCATCAGGCCCTGATCTCCCGCTTTAACTCTGCTCTGTGTGTGTGTGTGTGTGCTGCAACTGAACAATTGGTGGAAACGCTGAGAGGGAATTTGTTGATGCCAAAATATCCCACGCAGACGCAGGGTCAGAGATTCAGATAGGAAAGATGATATTCTGGTCACCCCCACATGTGTGGGTGTTCCTTTAGACTGATTGACAGAAGCATAGGATGACAGCAGCACAGGAGGAGCCCACTGGTTCTGTCAGGAGCCAGCTGTCTCTGTCGTTGACAGCAACTCCCTCGTGTCACCCATTCCCCCCACCCCCTCTCCCAGCCGTTTCTCTGCAGCTGTGTGAGTTTTCCTTCACTCTACATTTAACTAATTTTCTCTTGACGGCTGCAGTAGAAGCTGCCTCTGTCTCATTTGCAGGCACTGCGATCTAGATTCCAATTACCTGCTGCACAAAATGTTTTCTTCATATCACCCTTAATTCTGTTTTCCTTTTAATCAATGGCTGCAACCACACCAGTGGGCACAACTCCCACTATCCTCTCTGCCACATCATTTTGCGCAATTTGATCAGATCTCTCCCTCTCTCTCCTCTAAACAAAGCAGTTTTTCTATCATTCAAACTTGAGTCAGTTATTCCATTGTTGTTAACCTTTTGTCCAATACCTTCACATCCTTCCTGTAGATGTGGTGACCAGAGTGGAACCCACTTGTCTAGCGAATGCCAGGCTGCTGTACCAGAATACTGTGACTTCCCTTTTTGCATACGGTGTGCCTTCATTGATGAAGTCCAGAACCACAGGTAGTGGACTCTTCTGCTGAATAAAGTGCCCAGGTGTTTTAGTTCCCTCCGAGAGGACCACAACCTTGTCATAGGGTTTGGAGGCTTGTGTGCCTCAGTGACCCGGAGAGCTGTGTTGGCTGGAGTCAGGGCTTTATGCTTTGGCTCTTGGTAGGGTCACCCAGACAAGACAGGTCAAAGGTTAAAGGTCAGACTAAGAGTGGTCCGCCGGCCATTCAGGTTCGGGGCTTCAGCTCAAGGCTAACAACCCTGAACGGTCAAGCAAAATTATTCCAGAAACAGCAATTCCTTCTATATCTGTGTGCAGTGGTAGGGACAGAGAGAGATGGTGGACCTTCTTTGCTGCCCTGAATACCAGCGGCGTAATGGGTAGCAAGTAAGTGCTTTTATTCATCATGGTTTGGTGTAGTGATGCAGAAACTGCAGTGAGTTGTGGACAGAGCTCAGCATGCTGCGGAAACCAGCTTCCCCTCCATGGACCATGTCTACACTCTCAGTTCATCGTCAAAGCAGCCAGCACAATCGAGCACCCCACTACCATTGCTCCCCTCTAAGGTGTGCGTGTGCGCGTGCACGCATCTTTCGCTACAAACGCACAGGGGGATTTAAAATGGGCTCAAAAGTCTTCAGCCTTTATCTCCTCCAATTCAAGACACATCTTTTCTTAGATAAGGGGCCCAGACCAGCTCACAGTACTCTGAGTGAGGCCTCACCAGTGCTTTCTAAAGCCTCAACATTACAACCTTGTTTTTTTAATCTAGTCCTCCTGAGACGAATGCGAACAATGTATTTGCTTTCTTCAGCACTCATTCAGCCTGTAAATTAACCTTTCGGGAATCTTGCACGATGAGTCCCAAGACCCTTTGTATCTCAGATTTTTGACTTTTCTCTTGGTTTAGAAAATATGTTCTAAACCTATTGTAGGCTGCCTTGTGGATATGCTAGAACTGGTCTACTGATCAGTGACATGTTACAGAAAATTACAGAGCAGAAACAGGCCATTCAGCCCATCTAGTTCATGTCAAACCATTTAATCTGCCTACTCCCATTGACCTGTACCAGCACTATAGTCCTCCATACCCCTACCGGCCATGTACCTATCCAACAGGTCAGGCAGCATCTTGGGAGGGAAATGAACAGTCGATATTTCAAGCTGAAGCCCTTCATCGAGACCACAGAAGCGACTCAACCTGAGATAGCGACTGTTTAATTCTCTCTCTGTAGAGTTAGAGCTGAGTTGCCTGCTGATTCAGAGCCGACAAGTCTGCAGTCAAGTCACAGTCAAAGTAAATTTATTAGTAAGATATTTACATGATGCCATCTACTACCCGGATGACTGGAAAGGAAGGCTTTCAGAATTTGAATTAGATATATGACGTGAAATTTGTTGTTTTCGTGGCAGCAGTACAATGCAATGCATAATAATAAAAACTGTGAATTACACTATATATATTTCTGAAATAGTTAAACTAAGTAAGAAGTACAAAAACAGTAGAGATATTATTATGGGTTCAATGTCCCCCTTCCCTTTCAGCCCTAAGGATCTCGGCCCAAAACATCGACTGTTTATTCCTCTCCGTAGACGCTGCCTGGCCTGCTGAGTTCCTCCAGCATTTTGTGTGTGTTGCTCTGGATTTCCAGCATCTGTGGAATCGCTTGTGTTTATGATACACTACTCTGAGATTGATTTTCTTGCAGGCATTTACTGGAAAAGAAGTACAGTATGATTGTAAGAAAAGCTCTACATAAAGAGACAAACAGGGTGCAGGAGAAGACTGACTGTGCATCTAATTATAAGAAAATAAGTAACACTGAGAACATGGGCTGTAGAGTCTTTGAAAGTGAGCCTGTAGATTGTGGAATCAGTTCAGTGTTGTGGTGAGTGAGGTTATCCACACCACTTCAGGAGCCTGATGGTTGAAGGGTGATAATGAATTCTGAACCTGGTGGTGTGGGGCCTAAGGCTCCTCTCCCTCCTGTCTGATAGTCCTCTGTTCGTCCATCGTCGTCGGTGAAGACCTTGACGCCGTTAGTCACTTTGAGACGGGATGCGGTGTGTCTGAAGCTGACTGGTCAGGCCAATTCGGGCAGGGAATGTCCTGGCACACGTTGGGCAGACATGTGTAGGCACTGCAGTTGTTGCGCTGGTGGCTCCGGACTTGCGCAGCTCGCGTTTATGTTGTGCTTCAGCACTGCGCCTCGCTTCGTGAGCTTGACAGCCCTCGTGGAAGGTAGGGCAGTTTTGTGCCAGCGTTTCCCAGGTGGTCGTGTCTATGTAAAACGGCTCTAGTGTGTCTTTGTAACGTTTCTTCTGCCCTCCAAGCGAGCGTCTGCCAGCCGACAGTTCCTCGTGAAAGAGCTGCTTGGGTATGCGCTTGTCCAGTGTACGGAGGACAGGACCTGCCCACCGGGTCTGTGCTCTCGTCAGCAGCGTGTGGACTGATGGTAGACTTGCTCTAGAGAGAACTCCGGTGTCTGGTACTTTGTCTTGCCATCTGATGCCTGATATTCTGCGAAGACAAGTCGCGTGAAAACGGTTGGGCTGTCTTGCATGCCTTCGATACACAGTCCACGTTTCACAGGCCTACAGGAGGGTAAGCGAGTACCACGGCTCTGTAGACCTTCAGCTTTGTTGCTGGGATGATTCCTCGACGTTCCCATACAGTGGAGCGCAGTCGACCAAAAGCAGAGCTTGCCTTTTCTATTCTGCAGTTAACTTCTGTATCAGTAGTCACTGCTCGGGAGAGGGTGCTGCCAAGGCAAAGAGGGGAGGGCACGGTCTGGATGGTGGGGGTCCTTGATGATGGACGCTGCTTTACTGTGACAGTGCTCCTTGTAGATGTGCTCAGTGGTGGGGGGCTTTACTCACAATGGACTGGGTGCTGTGTCCAGGGCACTGGTGTGTGCATACCAGGCTGCGATGTAGCCAGTCAGGATACTCTCTGCTGTGCATCTATACGGGGTACAAACCTCCACCGGAGGGGCTGGGGGGTCGGTCGGTTCCCCGAGGAGAAGGTGTTTCTGCACAAGTGCTCTTATGTTTGAATCTTACCTCCCCAGCAGGAAGCAGCAACTGAATTGGCGGAAGCCGAACGTTAGCTTTGGCCTTTTTATCGCAGTTAAAAATAACTCCTGAAAAGGTGAATGTTTTCAGGGGTCGAGCAGGTCACTGAACACACAGTCAGTTTGAATAGCAATCATCGCCATGCCGCAGATTGGGAGACTTGTGCCAGGCTTCTGTTGGCGAAGTCAATGCTGTCTACTGAATTTCAGCCGCACCAACCCGAAGTTCAGAGTAAATTAGTTATCAGAGCAAATGTATGTCACCATATGCAACACTGAGATTCATTTTCTTGCAGGCATTCACAGTAAATACAAGAAACACAATAGAATCAATGAACGGCCGTGCCCAACGGGACAGACAAAGAGTCAATGTGCAAAAGACAGCAAACTATGCAACACAAAACGGAAAAGAAAGAGAATATTAATCAGAATCAGGTTTAATATCACCGGCACACATCATGAAGTTTGTTGTCTTTGCAGCAGCATTCAATGCAATACGTAAAAATAGAGAAAAAACCGGGAATTGCAGTAAGTATATAAAATATGTATAATAAATAAATAATTAAATGGCAGTGCCAAAATAGAAATAAAAAGTAGTGAGGTAGTGTTCATGGGTTCCATGTTCATTTAGAAATTGGATGGTAGAGGGGAAGAAGCTGTTCCTGAATCATTGAGTGTGTGTTTTCAGGCTCCTGTCCCTCCTCCCTGATGGTAGTAATGAGAAGAGGGGTCTTCAGGCTCCTGTACCTCCTCCCTGATGGTAGTAATGAGGAGGGGTCTTCAGGCTCCTGTACCTCCTCCCTGATGGTAGCAATGAGAACAAGGCATGTCCTATGTTGGTCCTTAAAGATTGATGATGCCTTTTTAAGGCATCGCTCCTTGAAGATGTCCTGGATACTACAGAGGCCAGTGCCCGTGATGGAGCTGACTGAGTTTACAACTCTCTGCAGCTGACTTCGATCCTGTGCAGATCCACTGCCCCCCTCCCCCCCATACCAGACGGTGATGCAGTTAGAATGCTCTCCACGGTACATCAGTAGAAACTTGTGACTGACTTTGGTGACGCACCAAGTCTCCTTAAACTCCCAATTAAATATAGTCTAATGAAATATATCATAGTTATTCTTATAAGAATAATAATAAGCAATAAATAGAGAGAACGTGAGATGTAGAGTCTTTAAAAACAAGTCCATGGCATTTAGCAGCCACTCATTTTATGGTCACTGAACCTTGTTGTTACTATTGAAATCAGGAGAGTGTGCTGATGCGAGGGGGCATAACTTTAAGGTGATTGGAGGAAAGGAAAGGGAAGATGTCAGCGGTAAGTCTTTTTTACACAGAGAATGAGGATGAGAGGTGACTTGTCAGAGGTGATAAGAGGCACAAATCAAGAGGATAGCCAGAAACTCTTTCCCACGGCGGAAATGACTAATACTGGAGGGGGGCATAATCTTAAAGTGATTGGAGGGAAGTATGGGGGGGGGGGATGTCAGAGACAGATTTTATTCACGGAGAGTGATGGAGGTGTGGAACACACTGTCGGGAGGGGGTTGGTAGATGCAGTTACATTAGGGACATTGAAGAAACTCTCATACGGGCACGTCGATGAAAGAAAAATGGAGGGCAATGTGGGAGGGGGATGGTTAGATTGATCTTAGAGTAGGTTAACTGCTCAGCACATCTTTGTGGGCTGAAGGGCCTGTACTTCAGATTCAGTTTATTGTCATTTAGAAACCACAAATGCAATGCAGTTAAAAAATGAGACAACATTCCTCCAGAATTATATCATAAAAGCAAATGACAAAGCAGACTACACCTGAAAATCCACATAACTTGAGGCTTTATGTTGCATGTAGGAGGGAAGGGTGGGAGACAAACTGACATGAAATTACAGTGCTGTTATCACTTCCAGAGCCATTTCTCTTCCAGGAGGACCACAACCTGGTCATGGTATGGAGGCTTGCGTGCCTCAATGACCCAGAGAGCTATGGTGGCTTTATGCTTTGACTCTTGGAAGATATTTTCACCATATACAACCCTGAGATTCATTTTCCTGTGGGCATTCACAGTAAATACAAATAAACACATTAGAATCACCCAACAGGACAGACAAACAACCAATGTTCAAAAACCAAAATGTGAGAATGCAAAAATAAAAATAAAAATAATAATTATTAATAAGAGATATTTATGTAAATCTCCAGAAAGCCACAATGACTTCCGTCAAAACCACTAGAATAGTCCAAAAGTTGCTAGCAATTGAGAAATGTGTGTGCTTGGCTAAGCCCGTACGTACCTCAGGTTTTACAAGCATGAACTGAGAAAATAAAAGATAGTAAATAAGCAATAAATATCGAGAACATGAGATGATGAGTCCTTGAAAGAGAGTCCATACATTGTGGGAACAGTTCAGTGATGGGGTGAGTGAAGTTATCGCCTTTGGTTCAGGAGCCTGGTGGTTGAACTGCAGATGTGTGGTCGGTGCACAGCACACTGGAGGAACTCAGCAGGTCGGGCAGCATCCATGGAAACGAACGGTCAACATTTCACGCCGAGACCCTTCGTCAGGACTCACCTGAAATGTTGACTGTTCATTTCCACGGATGCTGCCCGACCTGCTGAGTTCCTCCAGCGTGATGTACATGTTGCTTTGACCCCAGCACCTGCAGAGTGTTCTGTGTTTGAGATGTGTGGTTAGGTTTGGTGGGCTAAGAGCCAACTGTAGGAAGCTGAGACTAGCAGGGTGTCTCAGAGAGCCTGAGTGACTTAGGCAGACGGGCTCATTTCTGTGCTGTGAGATGAAGAGTCCTTGAGAGTGAGTCCATTGGTTGTGGGAACAGTTGAGTGATGGGGCAATGTAGTTCTCCCCTCTGATTGAAGAGCCTGATGGTTGAGGGTAATAACTGTTTAGAAATGAATTGTAATTAAATTATATTGCACCTCCCATAAACTGAGGGTAGATTCATGTTTGGAGACACAGCCACAGCCATTGTATACACATGTTCAGCACAGCTTTGTGGGCCGAAGGGCCTGTATTGTGCTGTAGGTTTTCTATGTTTCTAAAGGACTTTCAATGTCACGGTGATCCCAGGAATAAGTACTGGAATAAAGTAATTGTATGCATTAGATATGTGTGTTGATGGAATTATTCGGGGAATTCCAGGACATTCCTAGTAACTTGTTTTTTTGTTGTTTTGCCTGGGGTTGTCAAAAGTCCACTGACGGTGTGGGCTCTGAAAGCTACACTAATCAAAACACCTCAGTGTGAGCTGGATATTCCTGGTTTATATCCGCTGGAATTTTTGTAAAGACTTTGCAAAGGGTGCTGGAATAAAGATTGAGTGAATTTTAGACTAAAGAAACTTTTATCTCGGTAATTGACAGGATGGACAGTATCGGGGACTGGCAGTGAGCTGTGTGTGATTGGAAAGCTACGCAACTGCCCAGCCCGGCCGATAATACAAAAAAGTGAAGCTTGCAAGCTGCCTGCTGTATTTACTTAGGGCAAAATTTGTGTTCCAAAACAGGAAAGTGAGATTGTATAAAATCAGTCTGCCTCCTCTGTGGTAATGTTTATGCTCAAACCCTTAAATAAAATAGTTTCGAACATTCAGTTCTTGTTGGGTACTGACTCACAGCCTTGATTTATTAGATACTGGTTTGAGAAGAACAAATTAAGTCTGAACATGGAGAAGCCCAAGGAAATTATTGTGGACTTTAGGAAGGTGCAGATGACCATCCCTGTCTGTGAATACGTGGCTCCTCTGCAGAGAGAGTTAAGTGCACCAAGTTTCTGAGAGTTCACATTACAGATGACTTCACGTGGTCCCTCAGTACCATCTTCCTGAATCAGAAGGCACAGCAGCCTCCACTTCCTGAGGAGATTGAGGCCAGTGAGGCTTCCCCCACACCTCCCACCATAACTGAATTTTACAGGAGCTCCATTGAGAGCGTCCTGACAAGTTGCATCTCCATCTGGTGTGGGAGCAGCAGAGCATCGGACCAGAAGTCCCTACAGAGGACTGTGAGAACGTATGAGAGGTTCATGGGGAATCTCCCTCCCATCCATCGGGGACATTTATCAGGAGCGCTGCGTACACAGGGCCCTTAGTATTATCAGGATCCCACCCATCCATCCAGCATCCTCTTTGACTTTCTACCATCAGGCAGGAGACTCTGATGCATAAAGACAAGAACGGTCAGGATGGGAAACAGTTTCTTCCCTCAGGCCATTAGGATTCAGAACTTTCTGCTGCTTCACATTCGAAGTGTCACCAGTCAATCTGTTCCGTGCCTTACAATACTTAATTTATGCATTTTAAGATTGTTTACTTATGTGTGATTCATCTGTAGATTTTTTCCTGACTTTCGTAAGTTGTGTGTTATGAGTACTACTGTGCGTTACACCCTGGTCCAGAGAAACATTGTCTTGTTTGACGGTATATGTTAAATGACAATAAACTTGACTTGACTCGATTCTGTAGATGCTGAAAATCCAGAGCCACACACACAAGATAACATTGACTGTTGATTTCCCTCCATAGGCTCTGCCTGACCTGCAGTGTTCTGTGCTGTTGCTTAACTTATTAGAACTGTACGTCATTTGAAGTAAAGGTCGTAAGGTAAAGGAGCAGAATTAGGCCATTTGGTCCATCTGATCTGCTCCGCTGGTTCTCCATGGCTGATCTATTCCCTCTCAGCCCCAATCTCCTGGCTTCTCCCCGTATCCCTTCACACCCTGACTAATCAAGAACCTATCAACCTCTGCCTTAAATATACCCAGTAATTTGAACTCCACAGCTGTCAGTGGCAACGAATTCTACAAATTCACCACTCTCTGGCAAAAGAAATTCTTCCTCATCTTTCTTCTAACAGGATGCCTCTCTGTTCTGAGGCTGTGTTCTCTGATCTTAGATTCCTCCACCATAGGAAACATCCTCTCCACATGCACTGTGTCTATGCCTTTCAACATTTGATAGGTTTCAATGAGGTCACTCCCACCTCATTCTTCTGAATTCCAGTGAGTACAGGCCCAGAGCCACCAAACATTCCTCACATGAGAAGCCTTTCAATCTCGGGATCATTTTCATGAACCTCCTTTGAATCCTCTCCAATGTCAGCACATCCTTTCTTAGATAAGGGGCCCAAAACTTCTCACGATACTCCAGGTGCGGCCTCAACATTACATCCTTGCTTTTATATTCTTTTTTTTTGATTTTAGACAAGGTGAGAGAGGAAAAGGTTGAAATGGTATCTCAGGGGCTGGTGAGCACATCGAATGAGCTGCCAGAGAAATTGGTTGAGGTGGGAACAGTTATAACATTAAAGAAAACATGTGGACGGGTATGTGTGTCAGAAAGGTTTAGAGCAGGGTTTCCCAATCGGTTTGATGCCATGGACCAACACCTTTAAGCAAGGGGCCTGTGGACCCCATGTTAGGAACCCCTGGTTTAAGGGGGCATTGCACAAATGCAGGCAAATGGGACTTGCTCTGGATGAAACCTTGGTTGGGCCAAAGGGCTTCTTTCTTGATGTTTACTCTCTGATTCTATGACTTAATTTTTGACACATCAGTTCAAAGTATTTTATTATCTCGGCAGTTCTGTTTTTGTTGACCTTCGGTAAACCGCTAGGGTTATGAGAGAGATATTTCCCATCATCTTAAATTTCCTTCTGTTGCAGATGTAGAAACCAAGTGTGACTTGCAGCATCATGCTCTTGTGTATCCTCCCTCTCTCTTTGCCCCTCCCTCTCACCCTCTCTCTTTCTCACTCATGCTCTTGTGTATCCTCCCTCTCTCTTTGCCCCTCCCTCTCACCCTCTCTCTTTCTCACTCATGCTCTTGTGTATTCTCCCTCTCTCTTTGCCCCTCCCTCTCACCCTCTCTCTTCCTCACTCATGCTCTTGTGCATCCTCTCTCTCTCCTCTCTCTCACTCTCACTGTCTCTCCTCTCTCCATCTCTCCTCTATCTAGCTCTCCCCCCTCCCTTTCTCTCTCTCCCCCTCCCTTTCTCTCTCTCCCTCCCTCTCTCTCTCTCCCTCCCTCTCTCTCTTACCACTAACAATCTCTTCACAAAATGACTTGCTGAAAGAATACCCAGAGGCTACTGAATAATTGAGAGCGGCAAACCCATTTCACCAGGATTACGACATTCTGAAACTGCAAATGAACAGAAAGGATTTGTTAAGATTGAAATAGACAAGTCATATCGAGCATTGCCGCTTGTCATATATTAGGTTAAAGTTCCAATATCTGAAGCTGTAAACTAATGCTCACACTTTTGCAGTGTTTGTGTGATGCAGAGCACGAGACCACAGTTAAAATCAGAATCTGAATGCACCAGTTTGGAGCCGTACGAATTCGAATGGTTTAATTGCTTCTGCATTAATTAATTTCAGTTTAAATTGACTCAAGCATCACAGCTGCTCTGTTCCAAAGGAAACTATTAACAAAGCCCAGAGATGGTGCACAATATGATTCATTCAGACAGCGAGTGATTGGACCAGTTTTAACTGGGTCAGAAGTCGGACTTGATAGCTGTACTTTAGATGTAATGGGATGAGATTTCCTCGCTGCCTCTACATCGGCACACACGCAGGGAATGTCATTTTGTCAGTCGCACGGCCGCTGCAAACCTCCGTGCAGACAGAGTGCACGTAGTTAGATAAGTTGAAAAGAAACAGAGGTGACTGCAATGTTAGCTCAGTGGACAGGACAGGCACACACAACATGTGACCTCAGCAGGAACTATGATGCAGCTGGTTTAGGTATAGCAGGATTAAAGAGAGGATAGACTCTAGAAGCAGTCCCTTTGACCCATCTAATCTGTGTTGAACTATTATTCTGCCTAGTCCCATTGACCTACACCTAGACCATAGTCCTCCATACCCCTCCCATCCAAGTACCTACCCAAAATTCTCCCAACACTGACACTCTACACCTCCTACCCACACTGACACACTCCTCTCCATAGCCCCTCACCACATCCTTCATCCCCCATTCACTGTCACTCTCCACCTCACACCTACACCAGCCTACATCTGAATTGCTGGTTGAGTCTGTGGTGAGGAAAACAAATGCGATGTTAGCATTCATTTTGAAAGGACCACAATATAACAGCAAGGGTATAATGTCGAGGCTTTATAAAGCACTGGTGAGGGCTCACATAGAGTACTGTGAGCAGTTTTGGGCTCCTTATCTTAGAAAGGATGTGCTGACATTGACGAGGGTTCAGAGGCCGTTCACAGGGATGATTCTGGGATTGTATGAGCAGCGGCTGAAGGCGCTGGGCCTGTACTCACTGGAATAGAAGAGTGACGGGTGACCTCATTGAAGCCTGTTGAATATTAAAAGACCTTGATAGAGTGGATGTGGTGGAGGAGTCTAGGACCAGAGGACACAGTCTCAGAACAGAGGGATGTCCATTTAGATCGAGATGAGGAGGGATTTCTTTAGCCTACTTTTTTTGCATAGTAGGGGAATTAAGGGTTATGGGGAAAAGACAGGTAGGTGGAGATGAGCCCATGGCTGGATCAGCCAGGTATATTTAAGGCAGAGGTTGATAGTTTCTTGATTAGTCAGGGCATGAAGGGATACGGGGAGAAGGCAGGAGATTGGGGTTGAGAAGGAAAATGGATCAGCCATGATGAAATGGCAGAGCAGACTCGATGGGCCAAATGGCCTAATTCTGCTCCTATATCTTATGATCTTATATTCATTGTGTTTTTAATTGTTTTTTTCATGCTTATTGTTTTTTGTGCTGTGTCAGAAACTATCATTTTGTCTAATTTACACTCCCGTACTGAAGAAGGACGATAAGCTATCCCTAAACTATCTCAGTTTGAAAGAGGAAACATTTTTAATGCAGGAAAATGAATGTCTGTGGAAGTGATTTGTGCCTTTGGTTTAAGGTAGAGGGAGTAGCTGTCTGTGTGCTGAGCAGTACTTATCAAGGGTATCTGACAGTGGATCACGAGCTGGTGAGTCACAACACTCATTTCTTGATTATGTCCACTTGTGCGTCTGATAGAACAGCATTAGGACTCTGACGTCGTACAGCTTGGGTTCTTTCCAATCCCATTTCCTTACGCGACCTGATTCAGACTGATGCATGTAAACACAAGGGAAGGTTGGTGCAGTTGGTGAAGGTAGAATTGTGCTTTGCAGTTCCTGGTCACTTCTAACAAATGGCAAGACTCCACAAATTCAGCCGCTGCCCTGCTCGGATCCAATCACCCACCCTTAATAAGGTGGAGGGTTGACTGGTAAGTGTCTGGCTTGTCTACTTGCTTGTAGTTTTTCTAAACTTTTTGGATGTAAATGTTTAAAGCAGAGTTAGGAAATTTGCAGTTGATACTATCATAGGTGCCATGAGGTAATGTTACAGCTATAGAAGACCTTGGTCAGACCCCACTTGGAGTACTGTGCTCAGATCTGGTCGCCTCACTACAGGAAGGGTATGGATACTATAGAGAGAGTGCAGAGGAGATTTACAAGGATGGTACCTCGTTTGGAGGGTGTACCTTATGAGAATAGGTTGAGTGAATTTGGCCTTTTCTCCTTGGAGTGACAGGGGATGAGAGGTGACCTGATAGAGGTGTATAAGATGATGAGAGGCATTGAACGTGTGGATAGCCAGAGGCTTTTTTCCAGGACTGAAGTGGCTAACACCGGGGGCACAGTTTTAAGGTGCTTGGAAGTAGGTACAGAGGGGATGTCAGGGGTAAGTTTTTCACACAGAGAGTGGTGAGTGTGTGGAATGGGCTGCCGGCGATGGTGGTGGAGGTGGATACAACAGGGTCTTTTAAGAGACTCTTAGATAAGCACACAGAGCTTAGAAAAATAGATGGCCATTCAGTAGGGAAATTCTAGGCAGTTTCTAGAGTAGGTTACATGGTCAGCTCAACATTGTGGGCCGAAGGGCCTGTAATGTGCTGTAGATTTCTGTGTTCTATATTCTAGCTGCTGTTATAGATAATTTATTAATTTGAGATACAGCACGGAGTAGGCCATTCATTCAAGCTGCACCACCTAACAACCCCCTGATTTAATCCTAGCCTAATCACGGGACAATTTACACTGACCAATCCTATGGTCCACTCTCCTCTCCAGTCTCTCCAGCCCTTGACCTTTCCTACCCACCTGAATTCACCTATCACCTTGCAGCTTGCCTCTTTCCACTCCCCCACCATTGGTTAATTGGTCAGTGTAAATTGTTCTGTGATTGGGCTAGGATTGGGGAGGGGGTTGCTGGGCAACGTGGCTTGAAGGGCACATTCCACATTTTATCTCCATAAATTAAAAAAAATTCAAAATCAGGTTTAATATCATTGGCATGTCATGAAATTTGTTGTTATGTGGTAGCAGTACATTGCAATGCACAACATTAAAAGCTGCAAATGACAGTAAGAAGTATATATATATTTAAAAAGTTAAATTAAATAGTGTAAAAATAGAAATAAAAAAGTAGTGAGGTAGTGTTCATGGGTTCAATGTCCATTCAGAAATCAGATGGCAGAGGGGAAGAAAGTGTTCCTGAATCACTGAGTGTGTGCCTTCAGGCTCCTGTACCTCCTCCCTGATGGTTGCAATCAGAACAAAGTATGACCTGGGAGAGTCTACACTTCGAGTGTTCTGTACAGTTTTGGTCACCCTGCTATAGAGAAGATGTTATTAAACTAGAAAGAACGTAGAAAAGATTTGCCAGATGTTGCCTGGACTTAGGGAGGGGTTCTGTAGACTAGCACAGAACATAGGAGGCTGAGAGGTGACCTGATAGAGGTATATAAGAGCATGAGCATATGGGATGGGTATTATGAAAACCAAAAGGGCCTAGGTTTAAGATCAGATGTAAAATGTAATGATAACAGCCCAATCCATTGTGGGTAAAGCCCTCCCACCATTGCACACATCTACACAAGACGTTGTCGTAGGAAAGCAGCATCCATCATCAGAGATCCTCATCACCCAGGCCGTGCTCTCTTCTCGCTGCTGCCATCAGGTAGAAGGTACAGGAGCCTCAGGACTCACATCAGCAGGACCAGTAAGAGTTACTGCCCCTCAACCATCAGGTTCTTGAACCAAAGGTAATAACTTCACTCAGCTTCACTCGTCTCATCACTGAACTGTTCCCACAACTTATGGACTCACCTTTCAAGGACTCTTCATCTCATGTTCCTGATATTTATTTATTATTATTGTTTCTTTTTTTGTTGTCTTCTGCACTCTGAGAACTCCCTAGTTGGGCAGTCTTTCATTGATTTCTTTATAGTTATTATTCTATAGATTTATTGAGTATGCCCACAAGAAAGTGAGTCTCAGGGTGGCAGAAAAGTACTTTGAGCTTTCAATTTACTTTGAGAAATTTAGAAAGGGTATCAGGGGTAGCTTCTTCATGCAAAGGTGGTATGCATTTTTGGATTGAGGTGCCAGAGATGGTCAGGTACACTAGCAGCCTTTAGAAGACTTCTTAATAAGTACGTGGTTAGGAGAGCTTTAGGGGGCCATGGATCAGACATGGGCAGATGGGACAAGCTGATTGGACAACACAGTTGGCATGAACCAGTTGGGCTGAAGGTCCTCTTTTCATGCAAATAAAAATAATACTGAGAACATGAGCTCTTGGAAGTGAGTCTGTTGGTCATTGAATCTGGTCGGTGTTGGGTGAGTGAAGTTATGCATTCCAGTTCAGGAGCCTGATGGTTGTAGAGCGATAACTTCCTGAACCTCGTGATGTGAGACCTAAGGCTCCTGTACTTCCAACTTGATGGCAATAGAGATAAGAGAGCTTAACCTAGATGGTGGGAGTCTTTGATTTAAGCGCCAGGCTAAATTGGAAAGCTCAGATAGTTGCTGAATCGAGGCAGCGGGGCCCAGGCCTGAGAGTGTGTTGAAATAGCAAGGCCCAGATCCGAAAATGAGGAACAACCCAAGGTTTGGATGACTTAATCCCTGGGCCAGTTTGAAATGGTCCGAGTGTTGTGGCAACTGTCAAGTCCTGGGTGTTACTATTTTAGAGGGCTTGTCCTAGACCCAGCATGTAAACGCAATTGCGAAGCAAGCACGGAGGTGCCTGTACTTTGTTAGGAGTCTTCAGAGCTTCAGCATGACATCTAAAACTTTGACAAACTTCTATAGATGTGCAGTGAAGAGTGTACTCACAGGCTGCATCATCTAAGTCCTTGACCGGAAAATCCTACAAAAGGTTGTGGATTTGGCCCAGTCCATCACGGGTAAAGCCCTCCCACCTGTTGAGAACAGCTACATGAAACACTGTCATAAGAAAGCAGTGTCTGTCAGAGATTCCCCACCGTCCAGGCCATGCTATCTTCTCGCTGTTGCCATCAGTAAAAAGGTACAGGTGCCTTAGGACTCACACCACCAGGCTCAAGAACAGTTACTACCCCTCAACCATCAGGCTCTTGAACAAAAGGGGATAATGACCCTCACAGGCCCTATCACTGAGATGTTCCCCATAACAAGTAATCTCACTTTAAGGACTCTTTTATCTCATTGTGTCATGTTCTCGTTATCTATTGCTATTTATTTATATTTACATTTGCACAGTTTGTTGTCTTCTGCACTCTGGTTGATCTTTCACTGATCCTGTTACAGTTACGATTCTATAGTTTTGCTGAGTATGTCCGCAGGAAAGTGAATCTCAGGTGACATATAATAAAATTTACTTCGAACTTCGAACTTTGAACCATCAGGGGATGTGGAAACAGAGCTGGAAATTGGCAGAGGTTAAAGATCAGTCATGATTGTGATGAATGATGGAGCAGTCTCTAATGTTCTTAACTACACTCAGTTACAGCATCTGCAGATTAATTTATTCTGTGTCTCTAATCCATGTTCTCATTACCAGCACAAAGCTCCAACCTGAATTACAATGATTCTCCGTGACAAGATGCATTAATTTTGAATTTCAGTAACTGAACGATATTTCACTTAAAATCCACGCCAATATTCAGGAAATGAAAGCGGGAGTTTAACTCAACGTCGATGTTTCATATAGTCATTCCCAAATATCTTATTGTAATAACCAATTAACCTACCCAGTATGTCTTTGGTTTATCAGAGGAAACCAGAGGATGCGCTCCGCAGGGAGGAGGTTCAGAGACTCCCTACAGAACGGCATCGGAATCGAGATCCCAACTCCAGTACGCCCCGAGCTGTCGTAGCATTGCGCTAACACCTGCGGCATCGTGGTGCCCAAATGGAACCAGGATAAATGGGCTGCCCCCAGCACATCATTAGGTCACGTTGGTTTTGAACGCAAATGACGCATTTCACTGTATGTTCTATGCTCTGGGTTCTGCTGTGAATGGGGTGGCGCGGTGGCGTAGTAGTTAGCACGCACAGCGCTTTACGGTACAGGCAAGCCGGGTTCCATTCCTGCCGCTGCCTGTAAGGATTTGTATGTTCCCCCCGTGACCGGGTTTTTCTCCGGGTGCTCCGGTTTCCTCCCACAGTCCAAGGATGTACCAGTTGGCAGGTTAAGTGATCATTGTAGATTGTCCCTTGATTAGGCTAAGATTAAATCTGAGGATCACTGGGCAGCGCGGCTCAGAGGACTGTATCTCAATAAATAAATTAAATATATAAAGTAAATGTCACGCTGATTCACTCTCTCGGTTTGGTATTGATGTTCATTAAATCCGATTCAGATTCTGTTCTCCTGGAGCACAAACCTTCAAGCTCAAAGTAAAATTATTATCAAAGTATGTGTATGTATCAGTGTTGGCGCTTGGCCTAGTGGGCAAGGCATCAGACTAGTAACCTGAAGGTCGCTGGTTCGAGCCTCAGCTGAGGCAGCGTGTTTGTGTCCTTGAGCAAGGCACTTAACAACACATTGCTTTGCGACGTCACTGGTGCCAACCGGCATGGGTCCTAGTGCCCTTCCCTTGGACAACATCGGTGGCGTGGAGAGGGGAAGGCCTGCAGCTTGGGCAACTGCCGGTCTCCCATACAACCCTGCCCAGGCCTGCGCCCTGGAAACTCCAGGCGCAGATCCATGGTCTCTCGAGACCGACAGATGCCACCACCATATGTATCAGAATCAGAATCAGGTTTAATATCTCCAGCATATATCATGAAATTTGTTAACTCCGTGTCAGCAGTACAATGCAATACATAATAATAGAGAAAAAATGTGAATTACAGTAAGTATATAAATGTTAAATAGTTAAATAAGTAGTGAAAAAAAAGAAATAAAAATGTAGTGAAGTAGTGTTCATGGGTTCAATGCCCATTCAGAACTTGGATGGCAGAGGGGAAGAAATTGTTCCTGAATCACTGAGTGTGTGCCTTCAGGCTTCTGTACCTCTTTCCTGATGGTAACAATGAGAACAAGGCATGTCCTGGGTGATGGGGGTCCTTAATGATGGATGACACCTTTTTGAAACATCACTCTATGAAGATGTCCTGGATACTACGGGGGCTAGTGCCCTTGATGGAGCTGAGTGAGTTTACAACTCTCTGCAGATGGTATGTACCACCAAATACTATCTGGAGATTCATATTTTTTGCAGGCATTCACAGTGGATATGATGGAGTTGAAAAGAATCAATGAAAAATTGCACATAAAGATTGACAAAGAGCCAACGTGCAGAAGAAGACAAACCGCGCAAATACAAATTATTAAAAAAAAGTAATAATAAATAAATCAGGTAATAACTGTTCCTGAACCTGGTGGTGTGAGACCTGAGGCTCCTGCATCTCCTGCCTGATGGCAGCAACGAGAGGACAACACGGCCTGGACGCTGGGGTCGTTGATGATGGATGCTGCTGTCTTGTGGCAGTGCTCCTTGCAGACGTGCTCGATGGTGGGAGGCTTTTGCCTCTGACTGACTGGGCTGTACCCACTCCCTCTTGTAGGCTTTTCCATTCTTGGGCGTTGTGTCCATGCCAGGATTTAACTTTAATAACCTGATGCTCCAAAGGAGGTTCACAACGTTGACGGAGGAGTCCCCTGTTTTTGGCACGCGATATTGGGTGCTACGTTTTATTTATTAACGTTTTTAGAGGTACCGTGCAATGTGCACACTTCTGGCCCTTCGAGCTACACCGCCCACGTATGGAGACTCCTTGTGCAACACTGGAATTGAACTCTGAACTCCTACGCCCCGGGCTGTAATGGCGTCACGCTAAATGCTACGCTACAGTGGTGCCCAACGTTGTTGGAGAGGGGTGCTGAGGAAGCGTTGTGTTAACAGAGCTGCACGGCCAAGGAGCCACATGCTGGAGGGGTGTTTTTGTGAGTTGGATGATGCCCTGGTATACCGTCTTGGGTAGATGTTGCTGACCACATGATACAATTCCAGGGAATATCAAGGGAACTGTCCCCAGTATCCCGGACACCATCTCACAGACAAAGCCCTCCCCATCACAGTGTACAGTTACAATGAGCTTTGCACAGGAAAACAGCATCCATCACAAGGACCCACCGTCCAGGCCGTGCTCTCTTCTCACTGCTACCATGGGGCAGGAAGTACAGGAGCCTCAGGTCCCACACCACCAAGTTCAGGAACAGTTATTACCCCACAACCATCAGGCTCCTGTACTGTTGTGGGTAACGTCACTCACCTCAACTCTGCACTAATTCTACAGCCTATAGACTCACTTTCAAAGACTCTTTATTATCTAAGTACATATATGTCACATACGCTTTAAATATACCCAATGACTTGCATACTCAGTAAATCCAAGAACCATTATAGAATCAATGGAAGATCGTACCCAATAAGACAGACGGACAACTAGTGTGCAAAAGACTAAAGTGTGAAAATACAAAAGAGGAAGAAAAGATAAATGAATAAGCAATAAGTATCGAAAACATGAGATGAAGAGTCCTTGAAAGTGAGTCCATAGGTTGTGGGAACATTTCAACGATGGAGTGAGTGAAGTTATCCCCTCTGGTAAAAGAGCCCGATGGTTGAGGGCTAATAACCGACCCTGAAGCTGGTGGTGTGAGTCCTGAGGCTCTTGTACTTCCCATTGGCAGCGGCAAGAAGGGAGCATGGCCTGGGTGGTGGGGGTTCTTGACGATGGATGCGGATTTCCTGCGACAGCGTTTCATGTAGATGTGTTCGATGGAGGGGAGACGAGGACGTTCTCAGTATTTGCACATTGGTTGTTTGTCATTTTTTGCTTATATATAGTTTTTCATAAATTCTGGTGCATTTCTTTATTTTTCCTGTAAATGCCTGCAAGAGAATGAATCTCACGGTGGTATATGGTAACGTGGATATACTTTGATAACAAATTTGACTTTGCCTTTGACCACTGACGAGAAACAGAGATTACCTATGCTGTTTGTGGGAGATTTTGCAGTTTGTAAATTGTTTGCTGAGTTTCCGTAAGACCATAACACACAGGAGCAGACTTAGCCATCCAGTCCATTGAATCTGCTCTGCCATTCGATCATGGCTGATTTATTATCCCTCACAAACCCATCCCCCTGCCTTCTCCCCGTAATCTGTGACATCCTGACTAATCAAGAACCTCATAACCCCCCGCTTTAAATACACCCAATGACTTTGCCTCCACAGCCACCTGTGGCGAAGAATTCTACAGATTCACCACCCTCTGGCTAAAGAAATCCTTCCTCATCTCAGTTCTAAAGGGACATCCTTTAATTCTGAGGTTTGTCCGAGACCACCCATTATAGGAAACATTCTCTCCACATCCAGTCTATGTAGGTCTTTTGTTAGGTTTCTTGTAATTTATAGTCACTGAGCACCACAGCAGAGAAACAGGCCCTTCTGCCCATTTAATCCATGCTAAGCTATTAATTTGCCTTATCCCATCGACCTGCAACCAACCGTAACCCTCTGCACCCCTCCCATCCATGTACCTATCCAAACTTTTCTTAAAGGTTGAAATCCAACCCGTATCCTCCGCTTCTGCTATCGGCTCGTTTCATACTCTGAGTGAACAAGTGCCCCATAAAATTTCACCTTTGACCCTTAACCTATGACCTCTAGTTCTAGTCTCTCCCAACCTCAGTGGGGAAAAAAGCCTGCTTGCATTTACCCCATCTGTACCCTCATAATTCTGTATTCTCACAGCCACTGCTTTTCCTTCAGTAGCTGTGAGGTCCTTCGTGATAATCTGCAGAAGATATGAAATGCCAGAAGTTCTGATTTCTTCCCTTAAACAATGACTAATGTTGATTTTATTGAACAATTGCTGAAATCAATGTCATGTGTGTTACTGGCAGTGAAGGGCAGTTAACAGGTTGTGGGGCTGTACAGTTTGGGTGTGGGAAGAATTACGATATACACTATTTAATTTTCTCGCTGTGTGACACATATTAACTCCGGCTTGCCTGTTAGTCTCTGACACTTGTTGGCTTTGGCCCAGCTGTTTTGCAGTGGTGATCCAATACCCTCTGGATGTTGAGTGGTTGCTGCTGTTTGGTTGATAAAGACATTCAGGATCACAAAGACTTGTTTGCTACAGAGGGAAACAGATATTGAAAGGC
Organism: Hemitrygon akajei; assembly: GCF_048418815.1. Classification (NCBI taxonomy): domain Eukaryota; kingdom Metazoa; phylum Chordata; class Chondrichthyes; order Myliobatiformes; family Dasyatidae; genus Hemitrygon; species Hemitrygon akajei. The sequence goes on from NC_133147.1 coordinate 8,687,572, forward strand.
CGACCCAGATGGAATCAATGTCGAGAATATGCATCCAATAGTGGGCAAGTCTAGGATCACAGGCCGCAGAAAAGAAGGACGACCCTGGGAGAAATTTCTTTTGCTGGAGGGCGAGGAATCGGTGGAATTTAATGCCATGGACAGATATGGAGGCCAAGTCACTGGGTATATTTAAAGCAGAGGTTGATAGGTTCTTGATTAGTCAGGGTATCAAAGGTTACGGGAATAAGGAGAGAGAATGAAGTTGAGAGGGATGATAATTCAGCATTAACTGAGTGGTGGAGTAGATTTGATAGGCTGGATGGCCTAATTCTGCTCATATGCCTTATAGTCTTAGGGAAGGGTGTCAACGAGAGGGAGATGGCACGTTTAAGGGAGGGAAGTATTTCATAGAATCATACAGCATGGAACAGGCCCTTCAGCCCAACTCATCCATACTGACCATGATACCCATCTACGTCAGCCCCATTTGCCCACGTTTGCACCATATTGAAAGGCTTATCAAATGCGGAGCGTTTGATGGCCCTGGGCCTCTACTCACTGGAATTCAGAAGAATAAGTGGTGGTGGATTTCATTGAAACCTACTGAATGCCAAAAGGCCATAGTAGAGAGGATTTGCAGAGGATGTTTCTCGTGGTGGGGGAGTCTATGACCAGAGGACACAGCCTCAGAATAGAGGGATGCTCTTTTAGAATGGAGGTGACGAGGAATTTACTTAGCCAGAGAGTGGTGAATCTGTGGAATTCATTGCCACAGGCGGCTGTGGAGGCCGGGTCATTGGGTATATTTAAGGCAGAGGTTGATAGATTCTTGATTGGTCAGGGCATGAAGGGATACAGGGAGAAGGCAGGAGATTGGGGCTGAGAGGGAAAATGGATCAGACATGATGAAATGGCGGAGCAGACTCGATGGGCCAAATGGCCTGATTCAGCTCCTATATCTTTTGGTCTCCTGCTCCTATGTGGTAGCGTAGTGGTAGCGCGATTCTGTTACAGCTCAGGGTGTTCTGGAGTTCAGAGTTTTGTAAGGAGTTTGTACGTTCTAGCCGTGACCATATGGGTTTCCTCCCACAGTCCAAAGACGTACGGGTTTGTAGGTTAATTGGGCACTGTAAATTGTCCTGCGATTAAGTGAGAGTTAACTTGGCAGGTTATTGAGTGGCGTAGCTCATTGTACTGGTAGGACCTGATCCTTTCTGCATCTCGAAATAAATGAGGTTGAAAGAGCACAGAGAAAATTTACAAGGATGTTGCCAGGATTGGAGGAGTTGAGTTATAAGAAAAGATTGAATAGGTTACAAGTTTTTCCCTTGAAATGTAGAAGATTGAGGAGAGATTTGATGGAGGTGTACAGAATTATGAAGGATATAGAAAGGGTAAATGCAGGCAGCCTTTTTCACTGAGTTTGTGCGGGACTACAACCAGAGGTCGTGGGTTAAGGGTGAAAGGTGAGAAGTTTAAGGGGAACATGAGGGGAAACTTCTTTACTCAGATAGTGGTGAGAGTGTGGAATGAGCTGCCAGGCCAAGCGGTGCATGCGATTTCAATTTCAATGTTTAAGAAAAGTTTGGGTAGGTGCATGGATGGGAGGGGTATGGAGGGCTATGGTCCAGATACAGGTTGATGGAATAGGCAGTTTAATGGTTTAGCAGGGACTAGATGGGCTGAAGGGCCTGTTTCTGTGCTGTACTTTTCTATGACTCTAAATTTAATAAAAGGGATCCCAGTGAACACTATTTATGTGAGTAAAATGCCGATGGGGGCAAAATGTGAATTTTCTCAGATTAAAGATCAAGGATATTTTATCCTGATCACTTAAAACGATTGTTATTTGTTCTATGCGAATGTCCTCATCTAACCTCACTCCAGACATCTATGCATGAAGCATTAGGTTTTAAAAAGGCATGTTTAAATCTAAAGGTACTGTATACTGTGTGAAGTAACATATTTTGTATTTTTTGGTCAGTTAATACCAGGGGAAGATTTTGCATTTAGTTTTGTAATAGTTGTGAAATGTATTGTGTAATACAGAGGCAGTCTTCTACAGGCTACAAATTCTGTGTAATCCAAACCTTCTGCCACATCCCTTCAGTGCTGAACTTCAGCCTGAATAAAGGTTGTTTTTTAAAGATTAGTTTTAATTCTCACATGTACATCGAACCATGGAGGTTCACCAAAATGATTCTGGGGTTGAAAGGCTTGCCGTGTGAGGCTCTGGGCCTGTACTCACTGGAATACAGAAGATTGAGGTGGGGTGGATCTCACTGAAACCTATGAAACGTTGAAAGGCCTAGACAGAGTGGATGTGGAGAGGATGTTTCCTGTGGTGGAGGAGTCTAAGACCAGAGGACACAGACAGAGTGGATGTGGAGAGGATGTTTCCTGTGGTGGGGGAGTCTGGGACCAGAGGACACAGACAGAGTGGATGTGGAGAGGATGTTTCCTGTGGTAGGGGAGTCTGGGACCAGAGGACACAGATAGAGTGGATGTGGAGAGGATGTTTCCTGTGGTGGGGGAGTCTGGGACCAGAGGACACAGACAGAGTGGATATGGAGAGGATGTTTCCTGTGGTGGGGGAGTCTAAGACCAGAGGACACAGACAGAGTGGATATGGAGAGGATGTTTCCTATAGTGGGGGAGTCTGGGACCAGAGGACACAGACAGAGTGGATATGGAGAGGATGTTTCCTGTGGTGGGGGAGTCTAAGACCAGAGGACACAGATAGAGTGGATATGGAGAGGATGTTTCCTATAGTGGGGGAGTCTGGGACCAGAGGACACAGATAGAGTGGATGTGGAGAGGATGTTTCCTATAGTGGGGGAGTCTGGGACCAGAGGACACAGACAGAGTGGATATGGAGAGGATGTTTCCTGTGGTGGGGGAGTCTAAGACCAGAGGACACAGATAGAGTGGATATGGAGAGGATGTTTCCTATGGTGGGGGAGTCTGGGACCAGAGCGAACAGACAGAGTGGATGTGGAGAGGATGTTTCCTGTGGTGGGGGAGTCTGGGACCAGAGGACGCAGACAGAGTGGATGTGGAGAGGATGTTTCCTGTGGTGGGGGAGTCTAAGACCAGAGGGTACAGCCCCAGAATAGAGGGACGTCCATTTGGAATGGAATTTCTTTAGCCAGAGGGTGAATCCACATGGTCCAAGGGGTGAACAGACAAACTCCTCACAGACAGGAATTGACCTACAATGTTTTGACCGCTGGCGCTGTGAAGCATCGCGCTCACCGCTCTGTGCCAATGGTACCCTTGCTCCCAGAGCGGAACATTTGTGGGTGTAACCCCTGAGTGCCAATGCCCGCTGAGCCCCAGCTCTATGGTAGTAGAAGCCTCCGTACCTGGCACAAAGCTGTATAGTCAGGCTGGGATTGTGTTGGCATTACCTAGTAGGAGGGAAACTTTTTTTATTGAGAAATCCATTCCTCTGTTTGTAAAAAGATGTTTTTACTGTTCACTGAGTTTCAGTAGTGATGTCGTTAGAGTTCCCAGCTTCTCTCGGAAAGGGCTTCGTAACTTTGGTGTACATAATTTGTGATCTCAGTTCAGGTGCCTGATGGCAGCTGAGCACTGATTCTTCACAATCTTGTTCAAAGTAAATTTCATTATCAAAGTACATATATATCATCGTGTACAATACTTCCTTGTGGGCAAACTCGATATGTACACGTACTTGGTGTTCAGAGAAGTCATAACCAATTCCAGTCTCCTTCCCAGCGAAGGTCAGTTCCCAGCCCCTATTCCCCATTGCCGGGACTATCACGGCTGACGGACACCTGGCCCAATTGGTGCTTGCACTTCACTCTGCCTGCCACCGCAACGGAAGTAACGCACTGGACCAGTCCACCATCTGGCACCTGGGCTTGGAACTGATCAAACCAAGTCCGAAACCGTCAGGGGAGGTTGAGAGCCAGCCAGTCCTCTGACTCACTCTGAGATCATCCGGTTCCGAAACTGATTCCTGAACCAGATGAATTAATTCTTGAAGGAGGAAATAATAAAGATAAAGATTAGATTTATTTGTCACATGTACATTGAAACATCGAAGTATACAGTGAAATGTATCATTTGCGTCAACGACCAGCAGAGTCCGAGGACGTGCTGGGGGCAGCCCGCAAGTGTCATCGTGCTTTCAGCGCCAACGTGGCATTCCCATGACTTACTCACCCAAACTTCTACGTCTTTGAAAGGGGGGGGGGGAAGCTGGAGCACCCAGAGGAAACCCCGCAGATCATGGGGGAGAACATACAAACTCCTTCCAGACAGCGGCAGAATTGAACCCCGAACACTGGTGCTGTAGAGCGCTATGCTAAAGGCTACAGAACCGCCTCATAGTTACAACGAAAGTGCACTGCAGGCAGAAACGAACTTCTTCACCCCGAGGGTGGTGTGAGTGTGGAACGAGCTGACAGCGGAAGCAGTGGATTTACTTTGATTGCAACATGCAACGTTTAAGGGAAATTTTGATAGGTATGTGGGTAGGAGGGGTTTGGGGGGCTATGGTTGATGGGACTAGACAGAATAACAATTCAGCATGATGGGCCAAATGGCCTGTTTCTGTCCTATTGTACTCTATGACTCTATGACTATGAAAGTAGCTTGCAAGGCTATGACAAGTTAGACTGTGAGGTCAAGAATCCATCTTATACTAGGGGTCATTCAATATTCTTATAACAGCGGGATGAAACGGTCCTTGAGCCTGGTCGTACATCCTTTCAGGCTTTTAGAACGACTGTCCACTGGAGTGGTAGTTACAAAATAGGGTAGCGGGGTGGAGATGCGCCTCTACCAAAGGAAGTACCTTCCCACCGCTAGCCTGCAGGTCACCCTTGGGCGTGGTTTAGCACCTACTTTGCCCCCCGATCAGGATCACATGAAGCCATGGGAGCAGGTGGTGGACGGCTGTATGAGCAGCCGGTGCACATCACAAGTCCTGGTTATGTGACCACTGACACCAGGCAGACAATCTCTGAAGAGTATTGATAATGGCTGGGGTGACCCGTCTTGTGAAGACACTGCCCAGAAGAAGGCAATGGCAAACCAATCTGTAGGAAAATTTGCCCTAAGAATAATTGTGGTCATGGGAAGCCCACGATTGACCACATCACACAATGGACGAATGAACCCAGTTGGAGTGAGGAGAGGAGAGAATGTCTGGGAAATTCAAAGTTTGTTCAAAACAATAAAGCAAGTCTTGCATTTTAAAGATTGTGAATCAATGTAAGTTCATTGACTGAGCTTGGAGCAGCTAAGAGATTCAGTCAGAGATGAAAGGAGTGTTTGTTTGGCTCAGGCAAAGGGCGACTATTGGAAAGTGATCAAGCTTCTCGCAGGCTGATTGACCGAGGGCAGGGCATTTAGATTTTCGCAGAAAGAGACCACGAAAGAGCCATCACCCTGGAGTGGTTCTTTGTGTCACCTTGTCACACAAAGTCAACACCCGAAACTCTCATTCGAGAAGGTATTTGGCAAGAATGTTTTCGCACAAGAAAAGGATCGGCTACTGATTGTCATCTTGACTTGAAACAGTCCTTGGTATGGATAAACAAGTTATTTTTGTAATTATGTGTAATTTTGAATTGCAAACCCAGATTCCAGTGATAATGCAGATTATCGTGATTTATTTATATTGTCCTGAACTTATGAATGACATGGGAAATCTGCAGTGAAACATAGTCTGCCATGAATACCAGGGGCATAACTTTAAGGTGACTGGAGGAAATTATGGGGGGGGGGGGGGAATATCAGAGATAGGCTTTTACACAGAGAGTGGCGAGTGCGTGGGGCGCTCTGCCAGAGGTGGGGGTGGTTAAGAGACTCTTAGATGGGCATATGGATGAAAGAGAAACAGAGGGCCGTGTGGGAGGGATTGGTTTTACACAGTAAGGACAGGGTGACCTCCGATCTTACAGGTCGGAGTAGAGCCAGCAAGCTAGGGCTTTCTCTTTGGACTGAAGGAGGGTGAGAGGTGTACAAGATGATAAGAAGCAAAGATTGAGTGGACAACCAGAGACTTTTTTTCCCCAGGATGGAAGTGACTAATATGAAGGAGCATAGTTTTAATGCGTTTGGAGGAATGTATGGGGGGGCGAGTGGTGTCAGAAGTAGGTTCTTTAGACAGAGGTTGTTAGGTGTGTGTATCGCCCTGCTGGGGTTGGTGGAAGAGGCAGATATCTCAGGGGTATTTAAGAGACTCTTAGATAAGCATGTGGATGAAGGAAAAATGGGGGGCTATGTGGGAGGGATGGGTTATATTGATGTTGGAATAGGTGAAAAGGGCCCATACTGTGCTCCATGTCCTGTGAATAAAATCAAAATCAAATCAGGTTTAATTATCATTCAACCATACATGAATACAGCCAAACAAAACAGTGCTCTTCCGGAGCCAAAGTGCAAAACATGCACAAGATGTTAGTGAAAGAGAATATTGTTGTGCGTAAAAAGCCACATATATAGTCCAAAACCCTGAACGGCATCTCTCGCAAATTGATGATACAGTTCCTGTCATTCCTCCAATCAAACACTGGAGGACAGCATCGATGGGAGTGGCCAGCCCCCCTACCAAGCATTGTCGCCACGCTGCACCGCCTCTAGTGTCACCTGACCCGGACTGAAACAGCAGGCAAGCCCGCGGCTTGGGGCCTATTCCTCGCTACAGCCGAGGCCACACAGCTCCCATGCCACCTGTGCCATCACCAAACAAGGGAAGCAGGCCTGGCATCGTACATTATCAACGTCCAACAGACTTTACCTGAGGTAGTTAAACTGAAGGTTTTAATGTATGACTGCTGCCGTTGTGAATTGAAACTGTAAAGACAGGCTTGTAGATGCAGTTATGAATATGAATTAAATTGGAGAATTAAGGAAAAGCTGCAGAACCTCATTTTCAAGTATTTGCCCGCAGTTTATTTCAATCTTGGTACGACAGTACTGCTGTTACCCTGAAAGGATTAACACGTACTGAAATAACGATGGGCTGTAGCTGGAAGCCAGTCCACATTGTAAGTTAATGGAGCCTCAGCTGGTTTCCAGAAGCCAGAACCAAGCAGGCAATTTTATGAGATTGAAATAAAAATTTATAACATAAGAAATGAATTATTGATGGTCTTTTTCACTTGAGTTCCCTTGCTGATATATAACACAGAACATAATTATGGCACGAATGTCGATTTCTCCTGGTGGTAACATTTTTCCCTCCCCCACCCCTCTTCTATTCCCCACTCTGGCCACTTGCCTCTTCTCACCTGCGTGTCAATATCTCTGAGGGTTTACCTTGGTCCCAACATATCACTGAAGCTATAAAGAAAGCGAGACAGCAGCTATATTTCTTTGGGAGTTTGAGGAGATTTGGTTTGTCACCTGAAAAACCTCTACAGCTGTACTGTGGGGAGCATTCTAAAAGTCTTCATCACTGTCTGGTGTGGGGGGAGGGGGGGGGCGTCTACTGCACAGGAGTGAAATAAGCTGCAGAAAGTTGTAAACTTAGTCAACTCCATCATGGGGACTAGCCTCCATAGTATACAGGACACCTTCAAGGGGCAGTGACTCAGGAAGGTAACGTCCATCATTAAGGACCCTCATCACCCAGGTCATGCTCTCTTCTCATTGCTACCATCAGGAAGGAGGTACAGAAGCCTGAAGGCACACACTGAGCAACTCAGGAACAGCCTCTTCCTCTCTGCCATCCGGTTCCTATGTGGACATTGAAACCAGTAATTCATAGTTTTATTATTATTTATTATTATTTCTGCATTTGCACTATTTATTTATATATATATAAATAGTTATATTTATATATAGTTATTGTAATTCAATTATATTTTTTCCTAAATTTTATCATGTATTGCATTGTACTATTGCTGCTAAGTAAACAAATTTTACGATATATGCCATTGATATCAGATTCTGGGTCCCCTCCTCCTTCCCTTTCTCCTCGGCTCCATTCTCCTCTCCTATCATACTCCTTCCTCTCCTGCCCTCTACCTTTTGAAGTTCAAAGTGCATTTTCTTACCCAAGTGTGTATATTTGATACAGCCTCGAGATTTGTCTCTTTACTGGCAACCACGAAAGAAAGAAACCCAGTAGAACCCATGAAAATAAACAAAGACTGTCAAACACCCGGTGTGGGGGGGGGGGGGGGGGGGGAAAGAGAGAGAGAGAGAGAGAGAGAGAGAGAGAGAGCGAGAGAGCGAGAGAGCGAGAGAGAGAGAGAGAGAGAACACAACCAATCGTGCAAACTATAAAAGCAAGCAAACACCATTCAGAACTGAATTTCTCAACATCGGGCAGCACTGCAGCCAATCTGGAAGTCCACTAGTCGTAGGCCACAGCCTCAGCCTTGCACAGAGACAAGCAAAGCCCGTGAAGCAGTGAGCCAAACTCTTGCCTCTTGCCTCCGACTCTGACAGCAATCTGGCCTGGTGCTCCTACCCACTTGGCTTCACCTGTCACTTTTTATCTAGTGTCCTCCCCTTTCCCTTTCCCCGTCCCCCACCACCATTTCAGTCTGACATCTTCCCCCTTCTTTCTCAGTCCTGAAGTAGAGTCTCAGCCTGAGGCATTGACTGTTTATTCATTTGCATGGATGCTGCCTGACCTGCTGAGTTCCTGCGGCATTTTGTGTGTGTTGTACGGTCACACTAATATTAGATAAGGTGGAGAATCACAACCTAATGAAAGGCTCAAGCAGTTTAAATCTTGAATTTCTTGTGTCCACCCTGATTCTTTGCCTACGTAGTTTATACTCAGAGCAGTGTAGAAATTACATTGGGTGGGGTCCTCTTCCTAAATTCCATAAGGAGGTCTTTGTGGTAAAAAGAATATTTATCTAAAATGGAATTTAGTTTTTCGCAAGGCCTTTGTCAAGGTTAAACATGAAAGAGAATTGTAGACTATAAAAGAAATGAAGAACTTCAAGAGTTCCCCATTTCACAATCCCATCTTCTGCTTAAGTCCAGCCTGCCAAATAATATAACTTGCTCCTGTGTCTTATCAAGATTCAAGATCCAAGAATGTTTAATCTCATTTCCAGTAAACAAGAGCAGAGAGAACGAAATAATTGTTTCTCCGTATCCGACACAGCATAAAAAGAAACACAATAAGATAAAAAACATAATAATAATAAATAAATGCAAGAAATACATGAGATAGCTTATGTTCATAGATTGATTGTATGCCAGAGAGTCATAGAAAAGTACAGCACTGAACCAGGCCCTTTGGCCCATCTAGATTGTGCTGAACATCGTAATCTGTTTACGCCCATCGGCCTGCACCAGGAACATAGCCCTCCATACCTCTCCTAGCTATATACCTACCAAAACTTTTCTTTAACATTGAAATCGAGCTCGCATGCACCACTTACGCTGGCCGCTCGTACCACACCCCCGTGACCCTCTGAGTGAAGATGTTTCCCCTCATGTTCCCCTTAAACATTTCACCTTTCACCCTTAAACCATGACCTCTAGTTGTAGTCCCACCCAACCTCAGTGAAGAAAAGTCTGATTGCATTTAGCCTATCTATTTCCCTCATAATGTTGTATTTCTCTATCAACTCTCCCCACCATCTCTACATTCTAAGCAATAAAGTCCTAACCTATTCAATCTTTCCTTATAACTCAGGTCCTCCAGACCTGGCAACATCCTTGTAAATTTTCACTAAATCTATGTCATAAAGTGGCGCTAGGCACAAGGATGTCTGTACTAAGGTGACTCTGACAGGAAATAGCAAAGTCTCCCTTGGCAACGGTGGAGAGGCTTGGTGAACTTGTCTTCAGACAAGCAGGCCCACTAAATCCAGGACTCGATGGGGGAAAATAACGATGAAGATTTATTCAGAGAATAATAGAGGGAATAGTCAAACTAAGAATCACTTGCACAGAACAGTAGTTCACATGGAACTTGAATCCAGGTTTCAGTGATGAGCGCTGGTCCAGTATAATCTAAAATGGAACATAAAACCGAGGAAACCCATGCTGATCGAAGTCAAAAACTAGTCACTTAAGAACAAGAAGCATAAAGAAAACCATATTCACATAACCAGCGTAACGAAAAACCCAGTGACAACTTAATGATGAAACTAAGACCACATGATACGGGAGCAGAATTGAGCCACTTGGCCCATCGAGTCTGCTCTGCCGTTTCATCAAGACTGATCCATTCACAGTCTTCCAACCCACGCAGATACTCAGTCCTCCAAACCACCACCCCCAGACAGGACGTCTTCAGGATCCGCAGACGTTGGGCTTGAACTTCTCCCGTGGACTCACTGAGGCTCACGGAGTCAGGCTTGTAGTTAACCTGCACGCTTCAGTATCAACCCCAAGACTCATCGGTAATGGCAAAGGAGGTCCTGGACCAAAGGAATTGGATAGAATCGGTCTTTAAATCAGTTAGGTATCAGCCAGTTTTATTATGTTCCTCAGACGCTGGGAGAGGAACGGACAGTGATCTATTGCCTAATGCTACACCCTGACACAGAAATGTCCATTGTCACCATATCAAATTAATTACTGAGTGGAAGCAAAAAGGAAAATAAATGGGAAAGCAATTAAAAGTAGATCAACTTTCCCATCAACTGAAGACTGGGTTTAACACAAAATGATCAAAATTTGGCCCAACTAGGACACAAGAGATTGTGCAGCTGCTGAAAATCCGGAGCAGCACACACACATGAAACGCTGGAGGAACACGGCAGATCTGGCAGCGTCTACGGAAATGAATAAGCAGCTGATGTTCCAGACCAAGACCCTTCTTCAAGGATCAACCTTGTCCGCTGTGTACTTTTACATGTGTTAGGAATTTCCCGTGGTGTGATGGTCAGGGCACAACATGAAGCAAAAACAGCATTCAACTCATATAAAGTTAGAGGTTACAGTACAGATATGGAATTAAATGTGTAGAAACATCCACATACCCTTCATGTGGCACCAGGGTCCTGGAGGAACGTTGTTTCGTTTTTACTGTGTACTGTACCAGCAGTTTGTGGTCGAAATGACAATAAACTTGACTTGATGTGCAGTATGGGCAATAATATCTGTTCCTGAACCTGGTGGTGTGGGACTTCCTGTCTTAATAAAGCATCATCCATCATTGAGGACCCCAATCACCCAGTACATCCCTCTTCTCATTACTACCATCAGGGAGGAGGTACAGGAGCCTGAAGACCCCTCTTCTCATTACTACCATCAGGGAGGAGGTACAGGAGCCTGAAGATCCCTCTTCTCATTACTACCATCAGGGAGGAGGTACAGGAGCCTGAAGACCCCTCTTCTCATTACTACCATCAGGGAGGGGATACAGGAGCCTGAAGACCCCTCTTCTCATTACTACCATCAGGGAGGAGGTACAGGAGCCTGAAGACCCCTCTTCTCATTACTACCATCAGGGAGGAGGGATAGGAGCCTGAAGACCCCTCTTCCCATTACCACCATCAGGGAGGAGGTACAGGAGCCTGAAGACACAGCTTCTGTCATCCGTGAGCAGTCGTCATCATCATTATGTGCCGTGTCGTACGACATGGACAATCTCAGTCTCATGACCATGATTGTTCTTGGCAAATTTTTCTACAGAAGAGGTTTGCCATTGTCTTCTTCTGGTCTTGTCTTTACAAGATGGGTGACCCCAGCCGTTATCAATACTCTTCAGAGATTGTCTGCCTGGCGTCAGTGGTCACATAACCAGGACTTGTGATGTGCACCAGCTGCTCATACAACCATCCACCACCTGCTCCCGTGGCTTCACATGACCCTAAGCAGGTGCTACACCTTTCCCAAGGGTGACCTGCAGACTAGCGGAGGGAAGGAGCACCTTACACCTCCTTTGGTAGAGACCTACCTTCACCTGCCACCCACCATGAACCCTACCTCCCTATTTTGCTCTCTTTTTGCACCACGTATTCATTTAAAAAATATTTTTATTGCAACTTATAATAAACTTTTTTGTGTATTTACTGATGCCGCAAAGCAACACGTTTCATGGCATACTCTATGTCCGTGATAATAAACCTGATTCTGATTCTGAACCAGACGGTTGTAAGAATGAATGTAATTGAGAACTGAGGGGAAACCCTCTCCAAGAGAACAAGGAACTCACTATCTTGTAGTCTCTTTGAGCGATGCCTGCCCTGAAGAAGTTTAAATCTTCTCTTCGATGAGCGTTGGCTACCTCTCTCAGTGATCTCTGCTGCTGTCTGACTCTTTCACCATGGATGCACCCAGGCTTGCTACCAAAGCCACATATCCTTCCTGGGAATTTGTCTTCACCACCCCCTCCTCCTTCCCTTTCTCCTATGCTCCACTCTCCTCTCCTATCAGCTTCCTTCTTCTCCATCCCTTTCCTTTGCCACCTGCCTGGCTTCACCCATCACCTTCCAGCTATCCTTCTCCCCTTCCCACCCACCTTTTTATCCTGACGCCTTCCCCTTTCCTTTCCAGTCCTGTACGAGGGTTTCGGCTTGAAATGGCAAATGGTTGTTCATTTCCATAGATGCTGCCTGATCTATTGAGTCCCTCTGGTATTTTATCTGCATTGCTTTGGATTTCTAGCATCTGCAGAATTTCATGTGTTTATGATTTTATTTCAGAGCCTGGGTGGTGTTGGTGTCCAAGAGGACCAGAACCTCATCGTAGGGTTTGGAGGCTTGCGTGCCTCAGTGACCTGGAGAGCTCTGTTGGCTGGAGTCAGGGCTTTATGCTTTGGCTCTTGGTAGGGTCACCCATGCCAAACAGCTCAAAGGGTAGAGGTTTATTAAACCTCTAATAATTAAACCTAGAGGTTAATAATTAATAATTAACCTCTAATTAATTAAACCACTAATAGTGGTTCACTGGTCCTCCAGGTTCCAGGGTTCAGCTCAGGACGAATAACCCTGACTGGTAAAACAAAACTGTTAGGGAAACAGCAATGAAGATTCCTTCCACATCTGAGTGTGACGGTATTCCTGAGTCTCCACCTGGGACTTGTATGACTGACAGTAGTGAAAACCAAGAGGAAGCTACTGACACGATGAAGGAAGCCCTGAACACCGCCAGAGATGGAGGACCTTCATTGCTGCCCTAAACGCCAATGGTGTAAAGGGCAAAGGAAGAAGAAGAAGGGTGGTGTTGGCAAGTCCAGCGTTTATGGCCCATCTCTGAAGTCAATTAGTTTGACAATATTACTGTAAGTGAGGGGGTGCAACTCTATCAATGTGGGCACCATAGGTCAACCTGGAGTTGATGGGATGGATGGCCTATTGACGAAAACACAGAGTGGCCTGGAACAGTGACCTACTGCTTGAATTCACCTGACGTGAAGCCTCCCCCAGGAGATGAACTTCTGTGAGGAAGTTGGTTGTTGCCGGTTCAGTGCTGGTCCCCTGGGTTTAATGGCGAGTCTCACCCCACCAATCCTTTGCTCACTTAAACCACACCAACCCCAGAGTTAACAGCTTTTACAGTTGAATGCTTACAAATGTCTCTAATTTACTTAACCATTGAAAGCACATTCAGTGCTAATTTAACAGTATCATTAAATATGTAATCTTTAGTTGGGAAAAAACATTTTCTTTCAACTCAGAAACACAAGAAATTCTGCAGACGCTGGAAATCTAGAGCAACACACACAAAACGCTGGAAGAACTCAGCAGGCCAGGCAGCGTCTATGGAGGGGAATAAGCAGTCAACACTTCAGGCCGAGACCCTTCTTTGGGACTGGAAAGGAAGGGGGACAAGCCAGAATTAGAACCTGGGGTGGGGGGGGAGAGGGGGAGGAGTACAGGTTGGCAGGTGTTAGGTGAGACCAGGTGAAGGGGAAGGTGGGTGTGTGGGGGGAGAGGGGATGAAGTGAGAAGCTGGGAGCTGATGGGTGGAAAAGGCAAAGGGCTGACGAAAAAGAGATCTGATAGGAGAGGAGAGTGGACCATGGGAGAAAGGGTCATGGCACCAGAGGGAGGTAATGGGCAGTTGTGGAGAAGAGTAGGGGTGATAGGGGAACCAGAATGAGGAATGGAAAAGGAGAGAAGGGGAGAGGTGGAGGAATCTATGTTCATGCCATCAGTTTGCAGGCTACCTAGATGGAATATGAGATGTTGCAGAACTCTCTGCCGTCTCTGGTGGTCACGTCACCATACCAAGCCTTATGCATCCAGACAGATTGCCTTCTGTGGAGTGTCAATAAAAATGGTTAAGAGCCGGCAGAGACCTGTCTGATTTCTTTAGGCTCCTGAGGAAGTAGAGGCATCGGTGAACTTCCTTGACCGTGACATCAATGTGGTTGACCAGTTCAGGTTTTTGGTGATGTTCACACTGAGGAACGTGAAGCTCTCAACCCTGTCAACCTCAACACCTGTGTTCTATGTTCTATTTAGGGTCATAGAAAACTACAGGCCTTTCGGCCCATTGAGTCCATGCCAAACCATGTGTACAAGGTGATAAGTTCGTGTAGATAACCAGAGACTTTTTCCCAGTGGCTAATACGAGGGGCCATCATTTCAAAGTGATTGGAAGGAAGTTTGGGGGGGGGAGCGTGCGGGAATGTCAGAAGTAAGATTTTTCCACAGGGGGTGGTGGATACATGGAATGTGATCAGGAGTGGGGGTAGAGGCACGTACAGTAGAGATATTTAAGAAACACTTAGAAAGGCACATGGATGACAGAAGAAGGTGGCCTATGTCAGAGTGAGGGGTTAGATTGATCTTAGAATAGGTTAAAATGTCAGCACAGCATTGTGGCCAAGAAGGGTTATAGAAATGTACAGCACAGAAACAGGCCTTTCAGCCCATCTAGTTCGTACCAAGCCATTTAGACTGCCTACTCCTATTGACCTGCACCAGGACCATGACTCTCCATACACCTACCATCCCTGTACCTATCCAAACTGTTAAAATCGAGCTCGCATGCACCACCTGCGCTGGCAGCTCGTTCCACACTCTCACCACCTCTGAGTGAAGAAGTTTCCCCTCATGTTTCCCTTAAACTTCTCACCTTTCACCCTTAACCCATGACCTCTGGTTGTAGTCCCACCCAACCACAGTGGAAAAAGCCTGCTTGCATTTTCCCCCTCATAATTTTGTATACCTCTATCAAATCTCCCCTCAGTTTACTACATTCCAAAGAATAAAGTCCTAACCTATTCAATCTTTCCATATAACTCAGGTTCTTCAGTCCCGACAACATCCTTGTAAAGAGTACTATTCTGTGTTGTAAGTACTATGTTCTTTTCCCCTCTCTGACCTTTTACTTCTTCTCACCTGCCTATTACTTTCCCCTGGGTCTCCTCTTTTCCTCTCTCCTACTGTCCACTCTCCTCTCCTATCAGATTCCTTCTTCTCCAGCCCTTTACTTTTCCCACCCACCTGACCTTCCAGCTAGCCCCCTTCCCCTTGCCCCACCTTTTAATTCTGGCATCTTCCCCCTTCCCTCTTGGTTCTGAAGAAGGGTCTCAGCCCGAAACGTTGACTGTTTACTCCTTTCCACTGAGGCTGGCCGACCTGCCGAGTTCCTCCAGCATTTTGTGGGTGTACATTGTATTGCTGTACGTTCTGTGATCTGTGTTCTGTATTCTGCCGTAGGGTAATGCAATTGGTGGAAATGTACATAATTCACAACCACTACCATTAAGTTGGGGTTTCACTTTAAGAGGCTGGTCTGATGTGATGACATAATTATGTAAGGGACTTTTACCATGCTAGGTATTAAATAAATGAGTTGCTACGTTTTTTCTTGAACATAAAGAGCCTCTGCTGTTTAATTTGTGAAAACCTATGCTGGTGTCCTGACCTTCCAGGGAATGTCTTCTGTTTTGCCACTCGTATGATCTGTTCCTTTAAAGACCATCCTTGATTGAGTGTAAAATTGAATAACCTTGGCAGCTCCCAGATTGTTGAGATCAACTCTAGTTCAGTGCAGTGCTGCATGAAGCAAGCCAGGCTGTCTTTAAATCAATAGTGATCCTGGGTTTATCCTCTCCTTCAGTTTACACCGGCTGCTTGCTGTAGTTCTGGAGTGTGTTATAGTCACTGAGTCACGAGTGGATCACCTGTGACACTGCTCACAAAGAGATTAAGATCAGATGAAGTTTTATTTGTCACGTGTATGTCAAAACATCAGCCACAAAGCGAAATGTGTCATTTGCTCTAATGACTGATGCAGTCCAGGGATTGTGCTGGGGGCCAAAAGTAGCATGCCCACAATTTACTAACTGTAAGCCGTATGTCTTTGGAATGTGGGAGGAATCCCATGCGGTCAAGGAGAGAACTTTCTGAAGTTCTCTATCTGTCTATATCAAGTCTATATCAAGTGTTTGATATCTCTACACTGGGGACAAGATTCTGAATGTCTACCCTGTCTATTCTTCTCGTAGTTTTAAAATCTGCTATCAGGTATCACCTCAGCCTCTGACACTCTAGAGACCTACTCAAGTTTGTCCAACCTTTTCTTATAATTCGCATTCTTGTTTGTGTTTTATTGTTTGCATGATTTGTTTTCTTCTTTCTCTCTCCGTCTGTCTCTCTCTCTGTTTCTCTCTCCCTCTCTTTCTCTCAGACTCTGTCTCTGACACTCTCCCTTTCTCTGACTCTCTGAATCTCTCTCTCTCTCTCTCTGACTCTCTGACTTTTTCTGACTCTCTCTCTCTCTGCACATTTGGTGTTTGTTGTTTTTATTTGTTTTGTGGCTGTCAGTAAGGAGACAAACCTGAATGATGTATATTGTGTACATGGTTTGATTATAAAAGTACTTTGAACTTTGAATTCCAATCCAGACAGTGTCTTGGTAGACATTTTCACAGTCTTCACATACTAGTTTTAATGGGGCGACCAGAAGTATACGCAATACTCCGTGCAGTTGAAAAGAGAACCACAAGAGGTTCTGCAAAGGCTGGAAATCCAGAGCAACGCACACAAAATGCAAGAAAAAAATAGCAGGTTAGGCAGCATCTATGGACCGTGTGGGTTTCCTCCAGATGCTCTGGTTTCCTCCCATGGTCCAAAGGTGTACAGGTTGGTAGGTTAATTGATCATAGTAATTTGTCCTGTGATTAGGCTCGGGTTAAATTGGGAGTTGCTGGGCTGGAAAGGGCTGAAGGGCCAGTGCTGGGCTGTATGCCGATCAATCAAATAATAAATCGATCAATAAATATGGAGAGGAATAAGTAGTTGATGGTTCAGGTCAAGACCCTTCCTCAAGACTGCTGACATTTTGGGCCAAGACCTTTCATCAGGACTGCTGACATTTTGGGCCAAGAGCCTTCATCAGGACTGCTGACATTTTGGGCCAAGACCCTTCATCAGGACTGTTGATGTTTTGGGCCAAGAGCCTTCATCAGGACTGCTGACATTTTGGGCCAAGACCCTTCGTCAGGTCTGCTGACATTTTGGGCCAAGAGCCTTCGTCAGGACTGTTGACATTTTGGGCCAAGACCCTTCGTCAGGACTGCTGACATTTTGGGCCAAGAGCCTTCATCAGGACTGTTGATGTTTTGGGCCAAGACCCTTTGTCAGGACTGCTGACATTTTGGGCCAAGACCCTTCGTCAGGACTGTTGATGTTTTGGGCCAAGACCTGATGAAGGGTCTCACCCAAGTGTCGACAGTGGATTCCTCGCCATAGTTCCTGCCGGACCTGCTGGATTCCTCCTGCATTTTGTGAGCAGTCTGAAAGAGTTAAGTGTCTCAGGTTGATTATTTATGAGAAATGTGAAAGTCTGATGGACAAATGTGATGAAAAATGCAGCAATTGGAATGAATGTTATTAGACAGGAAATACTTGTGTGAAATCAGCGCTCTAGAGTTTCATTATAACAGGCGTATTGTCAATAAACAACAATATGAACTTGCCTAATGATTGTGGTCATTCAGAAATAGAAAGGTCAGGTTACACATCGTGAATTGGTTGTTTGGAATGTATTGTGGAGACTGACACAACGTTTGGACCATAAGTCTATAAGATATAGCAGCAGAATTAGGCCATTTGGCCCATCGAGTCTGCTCCACCATTTCATCATGGCTGATCCATTTCCCTCTCAGCCCCAATCTCCTGCCCTCTCCCCGTATCCCTTCATGCCCTGACCAATCAAGTATCAATCAATCTCTGCCTTAAATATACCCAATAGCTTTGTATCCACTACTACCTGTGGCAATGAATTCCACAGGTTTTCCACTTTCTGGCTAAAGAAATCCCTTCTCATCTCTGTTCTAAATGGACTTAAATGTCCTCTGGTCTTAGACTCACCCACCATAGGTACCATCCTCTCCAAACCTACTTTACCGAGACATTTCAACATTCGATAGGTGTCAATGAGATCCCCCCTCATTCTTCCAAATTCCAGCGAGTTCAGGCCCAGAGCCATCAAACACTCCTCATATGACAAGCCTTTCAATCCCAGAATCATTTTCATGAACCTCCTTTGAACCCCCTCCAATGCAAGAAAATCCTTTCTTTGATAAGGGGTCCAAAACTGTTCACAGTAATCAAAGTGAGGCCTCACCAGTGCCTTTTAAAGCCTCAGCATTACACCCTTGCTTTTATATTCTAGCCCTCTCAAAATGAATGCTAACATTGCATTTGCCTTCCTCACCACCGACTCACCCGACAAATTGATCTTTAGGGAATCCTTCATGAGTACCTCTGCCCCTCAGATTTTTGAGTTCTTGCTCCATTTAAAAAATAGTCTGTGCTTTTATTTCTTCTATCAAAGTGCATGACGCTGACACCGTATTCCACCTGCCACTTCTTTGCCCATTCTCCTAATTTGCCTCAGGTCCTTCTGTAGCCTCTCTACTTCCTCAACACTACCTGCCCCTCCATCATCTGCAAACTTGGCGACAAAGCCATCAATTCCTTCATCCAAATCATTGGCATATAATGTCGAGAGAAACATTGAGACAGGGAATGATGGGATATGGATCGTGTGCAGGCAGGTGGGGTTAATTTGGATATATACACAAACATCGTGCAAAAGGCTGCTCCCCAGATGTTCTGATCTGTTTTCATCGATTAATAAATCTGGAAAATGTTTTACAGGTATCTGTGTATCCATTCATCTCCATTAGTTTGGTAAAACTTGGCAAGAGAACTCGAAGTTGACGCATTACTTTTTAAAAAATTTGTGTTTCAGGTTTCCCCGTCTGATCAGAAGCCCCAGGAGCAGTTGATCTGAATGCCGGTGGACATTTGGTAAGGACAGATCAAAGAATTCCCCTCTGTTTCCAGAAAGTGTTTTTTTATTCATGAAACGTGTGACCAGTCTTTACAAACGTACAGCATCCTTGGCAGTGCAGCAGAGCGTTATATTGCGAGCCAGACATTGTCAATAGGACGTGAAGATTGTGTAAGGTGATAGATGAGTACTGTCGGTGGTTCATGGCTGTGGAAGTGTCTGGTTATTTAGAGCCTTGCGCTTGGAGATTTTCTGCTGGCTCAAACTGGAAGAATGTGTTTCGTCTGTCAGGTGTCTCGCAGGCGTGTTGTGTGTGCTCTCTGTCACACTTTGGCACAGAGCACGTGCCAAATATTACTAATTTGTGTGAAGCAGTTCGTACAGAAACGCCGTTTGTGATGCTGCGGAACAACTTGCTGGGCACATCGAGTGTGAAGGGTGATAAAGTACGTCACTGCCTGAGATTATGTTGGCTTCGTAACATCACTCCTGCCGCTGATCACGTTAGCTGCCCAGCCAAGCCTGAGCTAACTCCAGACTTTACATCTCCAACTTGTTCCTGTTCTACTTCTCCGATCGTATTTTAACTCGAGCAAGTAAATAAATTTGAGGAAGGGAAAAGACATTCAAAGTCCGAAGTAAATTTATTATCAAAGTACATATATGTCACCATGTACAACCCTGAGATTCATTTTCTTGCAGGCATCCACAGTAAAAACAAAGAAACATAATAGAATAATAAAATCCCAGAGCAAACTTCAGCCATTCGGCCCATCAAGCCTGCTCTGCCATTCCACTATGGCTGACTTATTATCTCTCTGAACCCTTCTTCCCGTGACCCTTCATGCTCTGATCTACAATCTATCATCCTCTGCCTTATATATACACCCAGTAACTTGGCCTCCACAGCCACCTGTGGCAATGAATTCCACAGATTCACCACCCTGTTCTAAGTGGGTGCCCGTCTGTTCTGTGGCTGTGCCCTCTGGTCCTAGACTCCCCCACCACAGGAAGCATCCTTTCCGCATCCACTTTATACAGACCTTTCAATCTTTGCAATGAGATCGCCCCTCATTCTTCTGAACTCCAGCGAGTACTTGCCCACAGCCATCAAACGTTTCTCGTATGTTAACCGTTTCATTCCTGGGATAACTTTCGTGAACTTTCTCTGGACTCTTCTCCGATGCCGGCGCATCTGATCTTAGGTAAGGGGTCCAAAACTGCTCACAGTGCTCTGTGTAGACTGACCAATACCTTGTAGAGCCTCAGCATGACATCCTTGTGTTTACATTCTAGTCCTCTCAAAATGAATGCCAACTTTGCATTTACCTTCCTCATCACCGACTCAGCCTCCAAGTTAACCTTTACAGAATCCTGAACGGGAATCCAAGGTCCCTTTGTGCCTTGGATTTTTGAAATTTCTCCACTTCTTTGACCATCCACGTCCTCCTGTAGCCCCCCTGCTTCTTCAAATCTACCTACCCCTCCACCTGTCTTTCTATCGTCAGCAAACTTGGCCACAAAGCCATCAGTTCCATCATCCAAATCACTGATATATAACATAAATAGAAGTGGTCCCAACACTGACCCCTGTGGAACAGCACTAGTCATTAGCAGCCAACAAGAAAAGGCTCCCTTTATTCTCACTCTTTGGTCCTGCTAGTCAGACACTGCTTTATCCATGCTAGTATCTCTCTTGTAATACCACGGGCTCTTATCTTGTTAAGCAGCCTCATGTGTGGAACCTTACCACGGGCCTTTTGAAAATTCAAATAAACAACATCCACTGACTTTCCTTTGTCTATCCTGTCTGTTATTTCCTCAAAGGTTTCCAGCAAATTTGTCAGGCAAGATTTCCCCTTTAGAAAACTTTGGCCTATTTTATCATGTGCCTCCAAGTACTTCGAAACCTCATCCTTGATAATAGTCTCTAACATCTTCCCAACCACTGAGGTTAGACTTCCTGGCCAATAATTTCCTTTCTTCTGCCTCCCTCCCCTCCTTAAAGAATGGAGTTATATTTGCAATTTTCCAATCCTCCGGAATCATTCCAGGATCTTTTGATTCTTGAAAGATCATTATTAATGCCTCCACAGTTCCTACAGCTACCTCCTTCAGAACCCTGGTGTATAATCCACCTGGTCCAGGTGATTTATCTACCTTCAGACCTTTCAGCTTTCCAAGCACTTCTCCCAGGTAATAGCAACTACATTCACTTCTGCCCCCTGACACTCGAATTACTGACATACTGCTTGTGTCTTCCACAGTGAAGGCTGATGCAAAATACCAATTAAGTTTGTCTGCCATTTCTTTACCCTCCATTACAATCTCTCCAGCATCATTTCCCACCAGTCCGATATCCACTCTCTTCTCTCTTTTACTCTTTATACATCTGAAAAAAGTATTTATATCCTCTTTGATACTATGAACTAGCTTACCTTCAGATTTCATCTTTTCTCTCTTTATGGCTTTTTTAGTTGTCTGCTGTTGGTTTTTAAAAAGCTTCCCAATCCTCCAACTTCCCACTAATTTTTGCTCCATTATATGCCCTCTCATTTCCCTTTTATGCTGTCGTTGACTTCCATTGTCAGCCACGGTTGTCTTATCCTCCCTTTAGATTACTTTTCATCTTTGGGGTGTGTCTATCTTGCGCCTTTCAAGTTTCTGCTAGAAACACCAGCCATCGCTGTTCTGCCATCATTCCTGCTAATGTCCACTTCCAATCAACTTTGGCAGCTCCTCTGTCCCGCCTCTGTAGTTCCTTTTACTATACACCCCTCCCCTTGGGTTTAGATACAACCTGTCCTTTTCGTACAAGTCGTACCTTCCCTTCACCAGTTCCCTAGCCACACATTCATCTCCCAAACCATCCTATTCTCACCCTCACTGGTGCGTGGCACAGGCAGCAATCCGGAGATGACTACCCCGGAGGTCCTGATTTTCAGCTTTCTACCAACTCCCTATGTTCTCTCTTCAGGATCTCCTCCCTTTTCCTGCTTATGTCATTGGTACCAAAATGTACCATGACTCATTGAGAAATGACACACAAAGACTGACAGTCAATGTGCAAAAACAGACAAACTGTGCAGATGCAAAAAAAAATAATATTGAGAACATGAGTTGTAGAGTCCGTGAAAGTGAGTCCATAGGTTGTGGAATTAATTTAGTGTGAAGTTATCCACACCGGTTCAGGAGCCTGATAGTTGAAGGATAATAAGACCATAAGACATAGGAGCAGAATTAGGCCACTCAGCCCATTGAGTCTGCTCCGCCATTCCATCATTGCTGATCCTGGATTCCAAACAACACCGTACACCTTCCTTCTCGCCATATCCTTTGATGCTGTGACCAATCAGGAAATGGTCAACTTCTGCTTTAAACATACCCACGGACTTGGCTTCCACCGCAGTCTGCGGCAGGGAATTCCGCAGATTTGCCATCCTCTGGCTAAAAAAATTCATCCTTACCTCTGTTCTAAAAGGTCACCCCTCAATTTTGAGGCTGTTCCCTTGAGTTCTGGATTACCCCCCCCCCCCCCCACCATGAGAGAACATCCTCTCCACATCCACCTTATCTAGTCCTTTCAGCGTTTGGTAGGTTTCAGTGAGATCCCCCCGTATTCTTCTAAGTTCCAGTGAGTACAGGCCCAAAGATGCAAAACACTCCTCATATGTTAACCCCTTCATTCCTGGAATCATGCTCGTGAACCTCCTCTGGACTCTCTCCAATGACAACACATCCTTTCTGAGACAAGGGGCCCAAAACTATTGACAATACTCCAAGTGAGGCCTGACTAGCGTCTTATGAAGCCTCAGCATTATCTCCTTGTTTTTATATTCTATTCCCCTTTAAATAAATGCCAACATTGCATTTGCCTTCTTTACCACAGACTCAACCTGTGAATGAACCTTCTGGGAGTCTTGCACAAGGGCCCTGAATTCCCTCTGCACCTCTGATGTTTGAATTTTCTCCCCATTTAGATAATAGTTCTTTTTACCAAAATGTATTCCCAAAACTGTATTCCATCTGCCACTTTTTTGCCTATTCTTCCAATCTGTCTAAGTCCTACTGTAATCGGATTGCTTCCTCAGCACTGCCTACTCCTCCACCTATCTTCGTATCATCTGCAAACTTTGCCACAAAGTCATCAATTCCATCATCTAAATCATTGACAAACAATGTGAAAAGTAGAGTTCCCAGTACTGACCCCTGAGGCCCACCACTCATCACTGGCAGGCAACCAGAAAAGACCCCTTTTATTCCCGCTCGCTGCCTCCTGCCTGTCAGCTACTCCATTATCCATGCCGGTATCTTTCCTGTAGCACCATAACCTTTTACGTATCTTGTTAAGCAGCCCTTTATTAACTGACAAATCCAAGTAAATGACATCCACTGCCTCTCCTTTGTCTCTCCTGCTTGTTACTTCCTCGAGGAACTCTATTTGTCAGGGCAAGATTTCCCATCACAGAAACCATGCTGACTTTGACTTATTTTAGTAACTTCCTGAACCTGGTGGTGTGGGACTCAAGTTTCGGTAGCAGTGGGTCTGAAACCACCAAATGATATAAACCCCAGTTTGACCAGCGTCCGTGGAGGCAGGAAACCAGCTGTTCTCACCTGGCCTTGTTAACATGACTGGCCGGCTTGACCAATTGCCTGCTGAATGTGCGGTGAAACATCCTCTCTATGGGTGACTCACGACGTGCAGTAATTCCCATCTTGCAAAACTGTGCAGAGAAATGGTTGATTACTGAAATTATTCTCTCCATCAGTTTTTGTATTTGGTTGTGAAATCCCAGGCGTACTGAGGGCATCAGAAAAAGGGAGGGGAGGAGGCTGCTCGGGCAGCTCTGAGATAACGGCTCAGGTTCAGTTTTGCTTATCACGTGTACATCGAAACACACAGTGAAATATGTCATTTGTGTTAACAACCAAAACACTCGAGGAGGTGCTGGGGGCAGCCCGTAAGTGTCACCATAGCATGGCCCACAATGTTCAGCAAAACAACAACATTACAAAAGCAACAGCAACACAGCGACAATAATAACATCAACAGTAACAATAACAACACAACGACACATGAGCAACAACAAACTAACATCAACAACAATAATAACAATATAACAATAACAATGCAACGACACATCAGCAACAGCCACAACAAAAGCAACAATGCTGCAACAATAACATCAACAATCACAATAAAAACACAATAACAATACAACAACCAAAGCTGAAGCAACAACAACGCATCAACAACAGCAAGACAAACCAGAGCAAAACAAGCCCCTTTCTTCACTCCCACCCAACCATTCTCACACGCCAGTACAACCTTCCAACCCCGGTACAGTCTGCCTCTGGTCGTCTAGTCCTAGTCCCCGGACTCACAGACATCGGACACCCAACCTCCAGACAGGTGATCCCTGGGGCTTCAACATTTAGGCCTCAGCCTCTGAACTTGCCAACTTCAGCCATCAGCCTCTAGTATTGACCCCAGGACTTGCTGATCACTGGGCTTTGAAGTCTGGGCTCCTGGGAGAATAATGGGGCCTTCGTTTAAAGACTCCTCCAGAGTTGAGGGACATCCTCTGGGATGCTCTGTGGTTACAGCTGAGATTTTTCAAAGTTCAAAGTACGGTTATTATCAAATGTGTATACTATATACAGCCTTGAGATTCATCTCTGAAAGGGCAGCCGCGAAACAAAGGAACCCAATAGAGCCCAGTAAAAAAATCCAGACAAACACCTGATGAGCAGGAAAAAAACCAATGTGCAAACAACGAAAGTAAGCAAATAACATTCAGAGCTGAAGGTCAGGAAAGTGAGCCCGCAGCCACGAAGTTAGTCATCACTGCAGCCGATCCAGGCGCCCGTTAGTTGCAGGCCACAGCCTCAGTTCAGTGCAGAGCCGAGTAAACCTCGTGGAGCAGCGAGCTGAACACCAACCTGTCTCTGTCCTCCAGAACTGACATCCTGACCTTTTCAGTCTGGCCTGGCACTTAATCGGCCAAACAGCCAGTCGATCCTCGCTCTCGAATCCTGGGCCCTGCTGCTTCGATATGATCTTGGGCCTGGGATCCACCACTTTGACTTGTCCCGTACCCAATTTGGCCCTGCGCTTCAATCGGTCGAACCTTGGCCTATTCCTCGCTCTCGGCCTGGGCCCTGCCGCCTTGCCTCAGTTCTGTTACTTCAAATTGCCTCCAAGTCCATTCCAGCAGCCAAACATTGGCTCATTCCCCACTCCTGGGCCCAGGCCCCGCTTCCTTGATTTTTGTGATCTAGGGTGAGATTTGAAACCGATTCTTGTGACTCAGTAGAGAGCCCTGTTGTGCCGTGATCAGAGATTTACCGGGATCTTGCCTGGATCGGAGAGCATGTCTTATTGGTTCAGGAAGTGACGCAAGATGAGAGGTGAGTTGATAGAGGTGTACAAGATGATACAGAGATTTTTCCCCAGGGCAGGGATGACTACTACAGGGGGGCATAATTTTAAAGTGATTGGAGGGAAGTATAGGGGGATGTCAGAGGTAGTTTTTTCACAGGGAGAGTGGTAGGTGTGAGGGGTTGTAGTAGAGGTAGTTACATTTGGGACATTTAAGAGATGGGTGCATGGAAGAAAGAAAAATGTAAGGTATGTGGGGGGAGAATGTTAGACTGATGATAGAGGAGGTTAAAACTCGGCACAGCATCATGTGTCGGAGGGCCTGTACTGTTCTATGCTCGATGTTCAATCCTTTTGTGGGATGCTTGGGGAGAAGATCAGAACGCAACGATACTCTGACATTTGATGCTTTGAACTCCTCACCGTCGGGGTAAATTCCACTGTTCGATCTCTCTTCAGCGGATGAAATTGTTGCCGTTTTCATCGCTGGGGGCCCTTTGTCTTTCACCGTGATGCCAGTCACAACTGGATGACTTTGAAGAGCTTTAAAATAGATTTTGAAACTGACAACCAAGCACTTGAGGGGAAATGTCACCGAATAGGGGTGGAATCATTAAAATACATTAATGGAGCGTTATCTTGAGAATGCAAGGATGTCAATTGACAGAATTATATAGTGTCACTGAGGATTTGAAATGTAGGACACAGTATGCTCTCCAAAACTGTGTTTTTATTTAAAATGTAACTCGGGAAAAGCACATGGATCATTTCAGTTAAAATCAAGACCTAGAATTTGTAATACGTAAAAATAGATTTTATTTAAGCCTCTGGAGATTTATGTTGTGTCGAGACGTGTGTTAACTCGGTTTTTCACTTGAACAGCACATACGTGTTCATGTCATTCACTCTTTCAACTGATATGAAACACATACATTCATTCCCAACTAGCACCAGCCTGCCCGTCGTCGAAGGCACATCCAGAAAGGAGCACATACATTCACTAGCCACTCCATAAGGCACAGGAGGTTCCTAATAAAGTGGCCACTGACTATCTTCCAGGAGCGGTGCTTCAGAAAAGTAGTCTCCATCACTAAGGACACCCCCCGCCCCCCCCCCCCCCCGTCACCCAGGACATGCCCCCTTCTCATTGCTACCACCCGGGAGGAGTACAGAAGCCTGAAGACACACACTCAGCAATTCCGGAAAAGGTCCTTTCCCTTTGCCATCCGATTGGACCCATGAACACTTCCTCACTACTTTTTAAAACGTTTCTGGTTTTGCACTGCTTTCTTAGTTTAACTATTTAACATGCATACGGTATATGCACTTACTGTAATTCAGTTTATATCTGTGTTTATCATTTATTGCAATTGACTGTAACTGCAAAGGTAACGCATTTCCCCACATGCACCAGTGCTGTTAAACCTGATTCTGATTTATACTCTTATTGTAATTTATAGCCCTTTTTAGGTGTTGCATTGTCGGAAAATAGCAAATTTCACGATGTATGTCAGTGATAAACCTGATTCTGATCCTGTTCCCGGGAATCCACGATGTCTTGGCCCGTAGCTGCCCTGTGCTGCTTGTCAGACACAGGCAACCTGGCAACAACGAGTTGGAATCAGCCACAGACGAGGAGCCACATATGCATTTGTACAAATTGCCTTCATCCATTTTGCAGGATCCTTTCCAGCGCAGAGCCATTAAAGTGTCGACCTTTTGCCTGAGGCGGTCGTTAACTCTCTGTGATATAGCGCGTTAATTGGAGTGTTCGATTTCAGTATCTCGTGCATTCTCATTTGTAGTGTACGTGAACTTGAATCTGAACTCTCTTCTGTGTTTTATCCAATTTCACAAAGCACTCAGTGCTGACAATCAGAGCCTCTTGTTTGTATCACTACTAAAAAAATTCAAGATGATTGCCCGCAAGGTAAATCAGAGGTTTGGAGTGAGAGACGAGGTGACACACAGGTACAGTAAAAATCAGCATTTTGTGGGAGTTTTGACAGCAGCCAATCAGAGATCGGGATTCATTAGCGAGGGAAAATAAAAATTAGCGGCCTTGGTTGGAGTGGAGAGTGTAAGAGTGATGATCTGAGGCTTTAGCTCTTTGAGGCTTTGGCGAGGAGAGGCTTGAGTGAGAGAAGGAAAGAAGGTGCAGGTAGATTTTTTTTTCAGTTTATTTATTGTTTCCTTCTTTATAATTGCACAGTTAGAGCAGTAGAGATGCCCAGGTAGGATAGTTAAAGCTCCTCTTGTGTGACGTAGGAAGTCAGGGAGACCTGCAGTGGCCCAGATGAATTCAGGCAAAGAAGTGAAACTTCTTTACTCAGAGGGTCAGACAGACAGACAGACATACATACTTTATTGATCCCGAGGGAAATTGGGTTTTGTTACAGCCGCACCAACCAAGAATAGTGAAGAAATATAGCAATATAAAACCATAAATAATAATAAGTTAATCATGCCAAGTGGAAATAAGTCCAGGACCAGCCTATTGGCTCAGGGTGTCTGACACTCCGAGGGAGGAGTTGTAAAGTTTGATGGCCGCAGGTAGGAATGACTTCCTATGACGCTCAGTGTTGCATCTCAGTGGAATGAGTCTCTGGTTGAATGTACTCCTGTGCCTAACCAGTACATTATGGAGTGGATGGGAGTCATTGTCCAAGATGGCATGCAACTTGGACAGCATCCTCTTTTCAGACACCACCGTCAGAGAGTCCAGTTCCACCCCCACAACATCACTGGCCTTACGAATGAGTTTGTTGATTCTGTTGGTGTCTGCTACCCTCAGCCTGCTGCCCCAGCACACAACAGCAAACTTGATAGTGAGTGGGTGGTGAGAGGGTGGTGAGAGGGTGGGATGAGCTGCCAGCAGAAGTGGTGGGTGGGGTTCGATTTCAACATTTACGAAATATTTGGAAAGGTACATGGATGGTAGGGCTATGGTCTGGGTGCAGATCAATGGACACTAGGCAGAATTATAGTTTGGTATAGACTAGATGGGCCAAAGGGCCTTTGTCAGTTCTGTAGTGCTCTATGACTCTGGGAATAGTAATGGACTTGAAGTGATACAGACTTAATTAAGCTATCAAAAGCCCCTGAGATGTGGTTTGTTGGGATATTTGGACAACCTCCAGTTCCACTTGCAGTCTCTGGAATTAGCTCCGCCTTTAGTTCAAAGTTCAAAATAAATTTATTATCAGAGTAAGTATATACGTCAGCATTTGCTACCTAGAAATTCTTTTTCTTGCAGGCATATACAGGAAAATAAAGAAATGCAATAGAATTGATGAAAAAACCATACACAACAAAGACTGACGAACAGTCAGAAATATGGAACACTGCATGAGTTAGCACAACATCCCGTAAGCACAGTCCACGAGTTCTCTGCCAGCTGTTGCCTGCAGCTGGTAGGTGCTTAAGCTGGTGTGTGGCACGATGTGAATGCTGTGCTTTGTGTGAGCAATGGTGCATGTGTGTTATCTTCCTGAATTATATAACAGTGCCTTTATTGGAGCAGATTACACAGGGGGTGCTGCGGGGCCCTGCTATTGCTGCCCCCTCCAACTGGTATGCTCCATTGTCCAGACAGCTGTCTACAGCAGCATGGGCCTCTGCTCTGCTCCGCCATCCTTCTGTGAAGGGCGGGAGAGAGAGAGAAAGGGAGAGAGAGAGAGAGGAGGGAGGGAGGGAGGGAGAGAAAAGAAGAGAGAACTTTCATTGACTCACCGACCACCGATCTCCTCTCGCAACTCCTTCCTGCCAAGGTGAGCCTTCCCAAGCAAAACGTACACCAGAGAACTGACGCTACATTAACAGCCACCCGGAGGATCACAGGCGCCTCCTTGCCCTCTATTTTTGACATTTACCGGGATCGTTGTGGACGAAGGGCCTGAAGCATTGTTGAGGATCCCTGCCACCCATCCCACAATCTCTCTGACCCACTACCATCAGGAAGGAGGTACAGGAGCATCAGGACTAGGAGTGCCAGACTGATTAACAGGTTTTTCCCTCAGACTGGGAGACTAATGAACACCCTGCCCCACCGAGGCCTCGTCACTACGACAGCGAGCTGTTTGATGTTTACCTGTGCTGTGCTCTACATACATTTTGAATTATATACTATTAGCTTATTTATGGTAATATTTTGGTTTATGTGCTATGTGTGATATATATTTTGTTTGTACACTGTGATCCAGAGGAAAATTGTTTCATTTGGTTGTATATATGTACAGGCAGATGAGAATAGACTTGAACTGGAATTAGATTTTTTTTTGGAGTTATGGAGCCATTTTGATGGGGGGGGTCACTTCAAAGTTCAAAGTACATTTATTATCAAAGTATGTATACATTGGTGTTGGCACGTGGCCAAGTGGTTAAGGTGCTCGTCTAGCTATCTGAAGGTCCCTAGTTCGAGCCTTGGCTGGGGTTTGTGTGTTGTGTCCTCGAGCAAGGCACTTAACCACACATTGCTCTGCGACGATACCGGTGCCAAGCTGTATCAGCCCTTGCCCGTCCCTTGGGCAACATTGGTGGCGTGGAGAGGGGAGACTTGCAGCTTGGGCAACTGCCAGACTTCCACAAAAAAAAACCTTGCCCAGGCTTGTGCCCTGGGAACTTTCCAAGGTGCAAATCCATGGTCTATCGAGGCTAATGGAGGCCTACACTACACATTATACAACCCTGAGATTTGTCTGCTTACAGGCAGCCACGAAACCAGGAACCCAAAAGAACCCATTTAAAAAGCAGACCAACCCAATGTGCAGCGAGAGAGAGAGAAACACCATTATTAAAGAATAAAAGTAAGGAAATAGCATTTAGATTGAAAGGTATACTTTAGAGACGGAGCGAGGAGCAGCTGGAGCTGTACCATAGCCCCAACCACAGTTCAATGTAGAGCCAAGTCATCGTCTTGGAGCAGCGAGCGGAACTGGCCCGACCCTCACCTTTGGTCCCATCACCTGCCTTTTCAATCCAACTAGTCCAGTGTTTAAATCATCCCAACATCGTGTCGTCCCTCGCACTAGACCCAGGCCCTTTCGCATCAATACACCCTGACTCTGATATGGGTCTCTGTTGTGGTCTGAAAGTGGGAAGTGAGCAGGGAGAGGAGAATCGTGGTTGGGAAAAGGGGAAGATAGAGGGGAAGGAGTGGGAAGCATCAGAGAGACATTCTGTACTGATCAGTAAACCAATTGTTTGGAATGAAATGACCTTGCCTGGTGTCTCAGGGCTGGGTGTGTCTGCACCTGCATCACCCCCTGCCCCTGGCACTCCTTCTCTGCCACATCTCCCACCCTTGCCATTCCCAACATTCTTTGCTCCCACCAGATTTACAAACTCGCTCTCTGCTCCATGTTAACAAAGACAGTATTGTGCCAGTCTTGGGCACCCGAGCTACATATGTGTGCCTATGTTTAATTGTCATTCAGCCATACTCAGGAATATAGCCAAACAAAACAGCGTTTCTCTGGGGTCAAAGAGCAAAACACAGTACCAACACTCACACACAATATAAATAATTATGATAGCATATAAACAGAGTCACAAAAAATAGGAAAATAATAATAATATATCCCAAGTCCCTTAGTGTCATGGCCTGTAGATTTATGGTACATGGATGTTGTCCTGAAGCCATGTTTCTGCAAGAACAAGCCCCCAGCAGTTTCTCATCTCACATAAGTGCAGCCTTCCCCTTCCCTGGGAAAAGGGTTGTGTGCATATTCCAGAAAGGATACAATTAACTCTTATTGGAAATGTTTAGATATCGTGTTCAATGGGCCAGTCCTTGATCTGTGTCACTTGTGCCACATCAAAGCCAGTGTCTAGTAATCTCGGGCTGTTCCTGCCCATCCTTGCTAGTAGTAATGAGAAGAGGGGTCTTCAGGCTCCTGTACCTCCTCCCTGATGGTAGTAATGAGAAGGGGGGTCTTCAGGCTCCTGTACCTCCTCCCTGATGGTAGTAATGAGAAGAGGGGTCTTCAGGCTCCTGTACCTCCTCCCTGATGGTAGTAATGAGAAGGGGGCATGTCCTGGATGGTAAGGGTCATTCAGATGCCATTCAGAACTGACTGTGAAATCGTCCTGATCTAGCCCGTTGAAGACACACAAAACAGGTCAGGTTCCGCAGGCAAGGGAAGTGAAAACGATGAGCAATAAAAATAAATATAAGGCCATAAGACCATAAGATATAGGAGTAGAATTAGGCCATTTGGCCCATCGAATTTACTCTGCTGTTTCATCATGGCTGATCCAATTTTCCTCTCAGCACCAATATCCTGCCTTCTCTTTGCATCCTTTCACATCCCGACCAATCAAGAATCTATCAACTTCTCCCTTAAATATACATAAATTCTTGGCCTCCACAGATGCCTGTGTTAAAAAACTCCACAGATTCTCCACTCTCTGGCTGAAGAAATTCCTCTCCATCTCCATTCTAAAAGGATGCCCCTCAATTCTGAGGCTGTGTCCTCTGGTCTTAGACTCTCCCACCATAGGAAACATTCTCTCCACACCTTCTCTATCAAGGCCTTTCAACATTCAGTGAGGTTAACCATCATTCATCTGAATACAGGCCCAGAGCCATCAGCTGCTCTTCATATGACAAGCCATTCAATCCTGGATTCATTTTCCTGAACCTCCTTTGAACCTCAGTTTTTTGTATTTTCTCCCCATTGGGGTGGTAAATTGGATTAGAAAGTATGCAGATAATACTAAGGTAGGTGGCGTTGTGGATAATGAAGTAAGTTTTCAAAGTTTGCAGAGAATTTTAGGCCAGTTAGAAGAGTGGGCTGAGTGATCTCAGATGGAGTTTAATGCTGATTAGTGTGAGGTGCTACATTTTGGTAGGAATAATCCGAATAGGACATATATGGTAAATGGTAGGGCATTGAAGAATGCAGTAGAACAGAGTGATCTAGGAATAATGGTGCATAGTTCCCTGAAGGTGGAATCTCATGTGGATAGGGTGATGAAGAAAGCTTTTGGTATGTTGGCCTTTATAAATCAGAGCATTGAGTATAGGAGTTGGAATGTAATGTTAAAATTGTTCAAGGCATTGGTGAGGCCGAATTTGGAGTATTGTGTACAGTTCTGGTCTCCGAATTATAGGAAAGATATCAACAAAATAGAGAGAGTACAGAGAAGATTTACTAGAATATTACCTGGGTTTCAGCACCTAAGTTACAGGGAAAGATTGAACAAATTAGGTCTTTATTCTTTGGAGCGTAGAAGGTTGAGGGGGGACTTGATAGAGGTATTTAAAATTATGAGGGGGATAGATAGAGTTGACGTGGATAGGCTTTTTCCGTTGAGAGTAGGGGAGATTCAAACAAGAGGACATGAGTTGAGACTTAGGGGGCAAAAGTTTAAGGGTAACATGAGGGGGAATTTCTTTACTCAGAGAGTGGTAGCTGTGTAGAATAAGATACAAGCCCATGAAGTGGTAGAGGCAGGTTCGGTATTGTCATTTAAAGTAAAATTGGATAGATATATGGACAGAAAAGGAATGGAGGGTTATGGGCTGAGTGCGGGTCAGTGGGACTAGGTGAGAGTAAGCGTTCGGCACGGACTAGAAGGGCCGAGATGGCCTGTTTCCGTGTTGTAATTGTTATATGGTTCTTTCTTTTCATTTCTTTTACTGAAGTGCATGACCATACACTTCCAGACACTGTATTCCATCTGTAATTTATTTTCCTGTTCTCCTAATCTGTTAAAGTCCTTCTGTAGTCTCCCTACTTCCTCAGATTGTCTGCAAAATTTGCAACAAAGCTATCAATTCCATCATCCCAACACAGACACCACTAGTCACCGGCAGCCAATCAGAAAAGACCCCTTTTATTCCCACTCTTTGCCTCCTGCCAGTCAACCACTGCTTTATCCTTGCTAGAATCTTTTCTGTAATACCATGGGCTTGTAGCTTGTTAAGCATTTTCATGTGTGGCTCCTTGTCAAAGGCCTTCTTAAAATCCAAGTATACACTATCAACTGATTCTCCTTTGTCTTGTGTTATTTCTTCAACAGATATGTCAGACAAGATTTTCCCTTGAGGATACCATGCTGACTTTGACCTATTTTAATCATGTGCCTCCAAGTACCCTGAGGCCTCATCCTTAGTAATTGACTCCAACACCTTCCCAACTATTAAGATCAGACTAACCAGCCTATAGTTTCCATTCTTCTATCTTTCTCCCTTCTTGAAGAGTGGAGAGACATTTGCAATCTTCCAATCTTCTGGAACCATTCCAGAATCTAATGATTCTTGAAAGATAATTACTAATACCTCCACAATCTCTTCAGCCATCTCTTTCAGAACCCTGAGGTGTACACCATCTGGTCCTGATGATTTATCTACCTTCAGACCTTTAGTTTCCCAAGAACCTTCTCCCTAGTAATGGTGACTAAACACACTTCATGACCCCTGACACCTGGAACTTCACCATACTGCTAGTGTTTTCCACATTGCAGACTGATGCAATATACTTATTCAGTTCATCCGCCATTTCCTTGTTCTACTACCTCTGCAGCATCATTTTCCAGCAGTCCAATATCCACTCTCACCTCTCTTTTATGCTTTATGTATCTGAAGAAGTTTTTGGTATCCTCTTTAATATTACTGGCCAGCTTACTTTTGTATTCCATCTTTACCTTCTTAATGACTTTTTAGTTGCCTTCTGTTGGTTTTTAAAAGCTTCTCAATCCTTTAACTTCCCACTGATTTTTGCTTATTATATGCCCTCTCTTTGGCTTTTATGTTGGCTTTGACTTCTCTTGTTAGCCACGGTTGTGTCATTTTGTCTTTAGAATATGTAAAAGAGATTGCTGATGCCGGCCAGTGGACGTTTTGGGTTGAGAACTTTCATCCAGTCCAGATGAAGAATCTCAACATGAAATGTCCACTTCCTTCCACAGATGCTGCCTGAGACACTGAGTTCCTCCTACGCCTCGAGTGTTTGTTTGAACTTCTATAGCCTCTTTCGTATAACATTCAGGATATCTAAAGCTCTTCAACAGTCTCAGAAACATTTTGGAAGTGCTGGTTTTGTTGTGTCGGAGGGTATTTGTCTCTGCAGACAGAAGTTGTCAACTGCCCGAAGTTGACTCATGGAACACACATTGGCATTTGCAAGCCTCTACAATTAGGAACCCTGTCGCTGTCCGCTCAGCATTTCTTAAAGAGGAGTATTTGCACTGGGTGTTCCTGGCACTGTTACCGCATGCTTGAGCCTCTGAGCCTTGGGCAAGAATGGAAAAGCAGTGATGCAAGATAAAAAAGATGATTTGACAAATGCGTAAAAATGGAAACTGCCGAGGCAATAACTGGAATGTTTCTGTTTCACTTCCTAGTTTATACTAGGAAGAACTTGGTAAGTAGCTTTCACAAAACTTGTTCTACAATGAAAATTCTCCTGATAGCTAAACTGGGCTGAAGTTCTCTTTAGTAGTCAAAATAGCATACTTTTAAAAAATCAGATTTAACTGTGACTGGCTTAATCACCAACAACAATGAATCTGCATATGGAGAGGAGATGCTGAAAATGTCCGATTGGTGCAGGAACCTCAACGTCAAGAAGATAAAAGAAATGATAATTGACTTCAGGAAAGCAAGGGGTCCTGAACAAGCCCCACTAATAATAAATGGTGAGGTAGTGGAAAGGATCTCCAGTTTCAAGTTTTCAGGGCTGAATATCACCGAGGAGGTCTCTTGGTCTGTCAACACAGCCACAATAGCAGGGAAGGCACAACAGCAACTATACCACTTGAGGTGGTTAAGGAGAGCTACTCCGCCCAAAGAAACTGCTGGGCAACTTTTATCGATGTGCGATAGAGAGCAGACCGACATACGGAATGACAGTGTGGGCCTCTAGCTGAAGCAAGACAGATCACAAAGAACTTCCAACCGGTGATTAGGACGGCTCAGCACATCACTGAGACTCAACTACCAGTCCCGGAGACAATCTACAACTCTCGATGCCTACGGTACACTTGTAATATCGTTAATGACCCGTCCCATCCCAGACACTGTCTGTTCAATCTCCTGCCATCTGGTAGGAGATACAGAAACATTTTGGCCAAGACAGTAAGACTGAAAAACAGCTTCTTCCTGAGGGCTGCTGTGCAGCTGAATAATGCTACACCCCGGCTTACCAATGGCCTTCGAGTGACACGGACTATTGAAGACTCTTGTTGCATTTAGTATGGGATTTTTTTTAAAATTAAGCTGTACCACATGCATTGTAACTATCTGTTTTACACAGACTGCAGTAGAACCCCAATCTTGTTGTCTTGAACAATGCAATAAAGTTCTGTTCTGTTCAATTATGCTTCTGATCACCACGCTGTTGAAATGATGCAGTTGTACTGGAGAGATTCAGCAGGATGTTAATCTGGCCTGGATAGAAAATTTTGGTTGTGAAGAGCACAAATGAGCACACATCACCACAAATGAGCACATCCACATGGAGCACTGTCACAGGAAAGCAGCTCCCATCATAATGGACCCCACTATCAAAACCATGCTCTCTTTTCACTGCTGCCATCAGAAAGGAAGTACAGGAGCCAAAGGACTCACACCACCAGTTTCAGGAGCAGTTATTACCCCTCAGCCATCAGGCTTTTTCCCAGGGCTGAAATAGCTAAGACAAAGGGGCATAGATTTAAGGCACTTGGAAATGGGTACCAAGGGGATGTTGGGTAAGATTTTCACACAGAGAGTGGTGGGCGCGTGGAATGCACTGCTGGTGACGGTGATGGAAATGGATACGATAGGGTCTTTTAAGAGCCTCTTAGATAGGTACATGGAGCTTAGAAAAATAGAGGGCTATGTGGCAGGGAAATTCTAGGCAGTTTCTAGAGTAGGTTACATGGTCAGTACAACATTGTGGGCCGAAGGGCCTGTAATGTGCTGTAGATTTCTATGTTCTAGGTTCAATGGGGATAATTTGACTCAACGTCACTTGTCCCATCATTGAAATGTTCCCATAACCAATGGACTCACTTTCAAGGACTCTTCATTTCTTGTTCTCGATATTTATTGTTTATTTATTTATTATTATTATTTGATTTTTGTATTTGCACAGATTGTCTTTTGCTCATTGGTCGTTTGCCTCTATTGTTGTGTGCAGTTTTTCACTGATTTTATTGTGTTTCTTTGTATTTACTGTGAATGCCCTCAGTATCTCAGGGTAAGATATAGTGATATATATGTACTTTGATAATAAATTTACTTTGAACTTTGGGGCTTAATAGAGTGGACTTATTTTCCGTAAAGCAGAGTCTGAGGAGGGACCTGTGGTGGTCAATGAAATTATGGGAGCTTAGCTAAAGGTAAGTTTTCTCTATACCAGAGATACCTAATACCAGAGAAAATTGGTTTAAGGTGACAAGAAGTTTCGAGGGAATCTGAGGTAGAACTGTTTTCCATGTAGAAGAGTGACTGTAGTCTGGAACATTCTACCTTAAGGGTGGCGGAGACGCTCAATAAATTTAGAAGTGTCTCGATGAGTATTTGAGTCTTTAATGCTGAGTTCCTCCACCATTTTGAGTGTGCATGTCACTTTGACTCTCCAAGACGTTGTGGGCTATGAACCAATTGATCCTAAATGGCTTTAGTAGGGTGGTTGTCCGTTGTATCGGACAATGACAAGAAACCTGTGTGAGAGAGTTTTTGAATTGGAAAAGCCGTTGCATTGGGGCAGTTCCACTGTCTCGATCTCAGAAGTCCAGTGGTACGAACCAGCATCACAAACTGGGGTCTTACTTGGTTGCAGAGGATGACCATGACGACTTGTGCCTTGTCATGCCCTTCACTGCCAACGAAATATTGCAGAACTGCCTTCCTGGCCGTTGGATCTCACTGTAGATCTCGTCCACCGGGCATGTACCTATCTCACTGGGGTATGAGGTCTGCTGGCTACCCTCACCTGGTTTAACCCACCTGTCAAAGTGGTGTAAAGGGTTGTGGCTACTGTCACATGGAAACAGCTACTTGGAGTCACAGGTGAGAGCTGAGTGTCCGGTGGGGACCGAAGGTGAGAGAGCTACCCCAGAATGGACACAAAATGGAGTCATTCAGCACAGAGCCTCATGCTTTTCCACACCATGTATATGTCAACACTCAATGGGACTAGTAGAGGTACTTGGTGGTCAGCATGGCATAGGTGGGCCGAGGCCAGTTTCCGTTCTGTACCGCTCTGTCTCTAATTTGTACGTTCTCTCTGTGAACTGTGTTGCCTCGCACAGTCCAAAGACAGCCCTCCTATTTGGGGGGGCTGGGAGCAGGGGCAGGGGCATGGTAGTGTAGTGGTTAGCAGAAAGCTTTAAAGCACCAGTGACCAGGGTTCAATCCCTGTCACTGCCTCAAGTAAATTCTCCCTGTGATTGTGTGGGTATCCTCCAGGTGCTCTGATTTCCTCCCACATACCATTTAGTAGGTTGATTGGTCATTGTAAATTAGGCTAGGGATAAATAGGTGGGTTGGTTGCTGAGCTGTGTGGCTTATTGGGCTGGAAGGAACAGTTCCATGTGGTATCTCTAAACGTTTTTCAATAGCTTTCAAAGGTACATTTAATGTCAGAGAAATGTATACAATATACATCCTGAAATTCTTTTTCTTCACAAACATCCACAAAAACAGAGGAGTGCCCCAAAGGATGAATGACAGTTAAATGTTAGAAACCCAAAGCCCCCCCCCCCCCAGCTCCCCCCTCCCATGCATAAACAGCAGCAAAGCCACACACCTCTCCCCCACCAGCAAAAAAGCACCGGCTCCTCCCACCGAGCACTCGAGCGTGCAGCAAAGCATCAATAAGGACACAGACTTGCAGTACCCCAAAGACTACTCATTCACCCAGTATTCGACATACCACAGGCTCTCTCTCCCCCTAATAAGGGAAAAAGAGGTGTCCCCATTTCACAGCAAGAGGGGGAGACACAACAAAGCAACTGACCGATTTATGGTGTTAAAAGTCTGTCGCATTGCTACTTCCGAGCTCTGTGCCCAAAGAACTCGGGTCTCTGGGCACGCAGCCGGCAGCCAGCTCACTGCTTTCGATCTTCCGTCTCTCGCAGCGCATCAGGCGACGGCGACACCGGTCTCAAATCCGCCCACCTGTAGAGCCACGAAAATCCGGCACCCTGAAGGTGCGCCGGTCTTCCAGGCCGCATCCTTGGCACGTCAAAAAGCGGCCGGTCGTGAGACCCCGAGAGCGGGTCCCATTTCAGCAAAGAACCGAAGTCAGCGTGTAACTCCAGAACCTTGAAAGGGGAAAAAAGGAGATATTTAAGATAGAAATTGAGCTGTTGTTACTACTTTGGGTGATTTTTGAATCAGAAGGCCTGCATGTAGATAATGAACACTGAGCTGAACTGAACTGAAGTCTGCCTTTTGAATTTGTATTTTATATTCTATGTTTTCATTGTCTTTTCTTGCGGTTTAGATGATTCATTTTGCACGGGGGGGGGGGGTTTGATGTTTGATATTTTTCTTTGAATGGGTTGGTTCCTTGGTTCTTCATTTCGTGGCTGTCTGTAGGGAAGACAAACTCAGGGTTGTATACTGCATACGTACTCTGACAATGAATGTACTTTGAACTTTGAGTAAATAAATGGAACAGTTAAGCAGCTTAGAAAATTCTGTTCTGTTGGAGCCATGGTTTCGGTTGTTTAAAAGGGGCTGAAGAACTCTTGGCCTCTAATTTTAACTCTGCTGTTAACTCCAACAACCCTGTAACTTTGCTATGCATCACTTCTGATCTCAGTTAGGGTGCCTGGTGACAGCTGAGCATTGACTCCTCTCAGCCTTGTCACAGAAATGTGTCATCCTCCCATCCTCCTGGTGCAATCTATCAGAGAAATCATTCACAACTCCGGTGGATTGTGTTTTGATTGTCACATGTGCCGACAAACGGTGGAAAACACAGATAACTCTGACAAAGCTGTTACTTAAATGGCGTAATGCAGGAGCTTTGAGAATTAGCATTACTGTAAGTTAAAAGAGGTGCAATCTTGTATATGCAAGAGATTCTGCAGATGCTGGAAATCTTGAGCAATTCTTCAGTGACCTACTGTTCACTCTGCAAATCTACCCTGGTTTGTCCTCCCAAAGGTCAAGTTCAAGATCAGTTTATTGTCATTCAACCGTAACATGTATATCACCAAACGAGACAATGTTCCTCTGGACCAAGGTGCACCCGCACAACACATTAATTAACATCGCTACAAATAAATTAACAAATAATAAGGTGCATTGATGTCACAAGTTAAAAAGTAAACAGTAAGCACAACTGTGATGAGACCTGGGTGGCAGCAGGGAGATCAGTAACCACCCGGTCTGGGGGAAGAAGCTGTTGCCCCTCCTAACAGCTCTTGTTCTAATGCTACAGTACCTCCTGCCTGATGGTACGGTTCCAAAAGATTGTTGAATGGATGGAAGAGATCATTGGCATTGCTAAGGGCTCTGTGTACAACACCTCACATGTAAGTTAGGACATCAGACCAGAAACCTTTTGGTTTAAGACGGTGCTGGTGAAGCACAGCGATGACTAGCTAGCAGCAAACACACCTACTAAATACCTTATTAATCACACTTTTTCTGGGAAACGATTACTGCAATCGATAGTCTGGAACTTCTCTGTCAGAGCTGAGCTTTTGAAACACCTGTACGTTGGAGTGCGAACTGAAGTCTCAAAGGTACAGGATGGTTGGGGCGTGGCGTGTGTGAACTGAATCGTGGTGGCGCGGGACTGGGGAACGAGCCAGTGGATGGCCACTGGTGGAGTGGACCTGGAGCTGAGGCTAGGTAGAGTCGTGGTGACGAGGCCCGTACCCAAGGTCGAGGAACAAGCTGGCGTTTGGCTGATTTAAGCATCAGGCCAGATTGGGAAGCTCAGGACAGGCTGAATCGAGGCGGCGGGGCCAGGGCCCAAGAGCAGAAGTGAGGAATGTCCCATTGTTTGGTCAATTTAAGTGCCAGGCCAGATTGGGAAAGGTCAGCACGTTGGGGCCAGAGGCGAGGGATACACCAGTGTTCAGCTCATTCCTCCACGAGGTTTACTTTGTTCTGTGCTAAACTGAGGCTGTGGCCTGCAACTAACAGGCCCCAGGATCAGCTGTGACTGACTGCGTGGCTGTGACCTCACTTTCATGAACTTGTGTTATTTTCCTACTTTAATTGTTGCGCGATTTGTGTCTTTTTCTGCATTATGGTGGAACGAACTTCCAGTAGAAGTGGTAGAGGCAGGTTCGATATTGTCATTTAAAGTAAAATTGGATAGGTATATGGACAGGAAAGAAATGGAGGGTTATGGGCTGAGTGCGGGTCGGTGGGACTAGGTGAGAGTAAGCGTTTGGCACGAACTAGAAGGGCCGAGATGGCCTGTTTCTCTGCTGTAATTGTTATATGGTTATATGGTTATTGGGTGTTTGACAGACTTTTTTAATGTATTTTTGGATTTCTTTGTTTTGTGGCTGCCTGTCAGGAGACAAATCTCAAGGTTGGATATGGTATGTGTACTTTGATAATAAATGTAGTTTGAACTTTGAACTGCGTCTCAGTCACTAAGGTCATTGATACAACACCTTGCAATTCTTTATCCAGTGTTACAAACGGGGGAGAGGTTTAGAAACGTCAATGTATGTTTCATGATTCAACCTCTGACTGAGGTGCATTGAAATGAAACGACCAAAATGACTAGTACATATCTCTGACGTATGGCAGGATTGTAGAGTACAGCCATGGGTTAATTCTGAGCGGAGTTAGCTCTGAAGGATTTTATTCCACATGCCGTCTGCAGAGAACTCTCTTGCAGCTCACATTCAGAGCTGTCTGGGGCTATGCACTGGGAAACCTGCAGCAGGAGACTGCCTAACGCATGCCACCTGTCGGTTTCTGTTGATTAGAGACAAGCGTCATTGACTACCACCTCCCAGAGCAGGAACTTAATCACCAGGAACCTGCTTGGCCTGGCAAATAGAGATCAAATTTTTCCCTCCCCCTCCCCTCTTCCTCTATTCCTCTGGCTTTTTACTACTCAGCTGCCTATCACCTACCCCTGGGTCCCCTCCTCCTTCCCTTTCTCCTGTTGTCCACTTTTCTCTCCTGCCAGATTCCTTCTTTCCAGCCCTTGGCCTTTCCCACCCACCTGGCTTCACCCATCACCTTCCATCTATCCTCCTTCTCCTCCCCCCTCCTTTTTATTCTGGCCTCTTCCCCCTTCCTCTCCAGTCCCGAAGAAGGGTCTCAGCCCGAAACATCGACTGTTTAGTCATTTCCCCAGATGAGTTCCGCTGAGTTCCTCCAGTGTTTGTGTGTGCTGCTCTGGATTTCCAGCACCTGCAGACTTTCTCATGTTTGTGACGTTCAGGTTAGATTGTTTTGAGGGATTTTACTTGCACTCTGTCCATTGGTGGGAAGCAAAGGTGGTCTGACTTTGCCCTCATGATGGTGGGCTGTGAATGCAGGCTCAAGTCTGCAATGAGGAAGCATCACGGTAGCCTATCGGTGAGCATGCTGCTATTACAGTCTGAGTTCGGAGTTCAATCCCAGTGTCCTCTGTAAGGAAGTTTGTACATCTTTCCAGAGTGCCCGTAGGTTTCCTCTGGGGGCTTTGGTATCCTCCCACAATCCAAAGACCTACTGGTTACTAGGTCAATTGCTCATTGTAAGTTGTCCTGTGATTAGGCTAGA
Source organism: Hemitrygon akajei (assembly GCF_048418815.1). Classification (NCBI taxonomy): domain Eukaryota; kingdom Metazoa; phylum Chordata; class Chondrichthyes; order Myliobatiformes; family Dasyatidae; genus Hemitrygon; species Hemitrygon akajei. Next base: position 8,729,784 of record NC_133147.1, read on the forward strand.
GTTAAATCGGAAGGTTGCTGTGTGGTTTGGCTCATTGGGTTGCAAGGGCCTATTCTACTTTGTATCTCTAAATAAAGTAAAATTTTATTTAGACCCAGCATGTAAGTGCAATTGCAAAGAAAGTACGTCAGTGCCTCTACTTCCTTTGGAGTCTGCGGAGATTCAGCATGACATCTAAAACTTCAACAAACTCCTACAGATGTGTATCGGAGAGTGTATTGACTGGCTACATTACGGCCTAGTATGGGAACGCCAATTCCTTTGAATGGAAAATCCTACAAAAGGTAATGGATTCAGCCCAAAACATCACAGGTAAAGCCCTTCCAACCATTGAAATGCTGTCAGAGAAAAGCAGCATCCCTCATCAAAGATCCTCATCACCATCAGGCCATGCTCTTTTCTCACTGCTGCCATCAGGTAGAAGATACAGGGGCCTCAGGACTCACACCACCAGGTTCAAGAACAGTTACTGCCCCTCAACCATCAGGCTCTTGAACAAAGGGGATAACTTCACTTTCTTGCCCATCTATTGACATGTTTCCACACTTTAAGGACTCTTTGTCTCATGTTCTCATTATTTATTGCTATTTACATTTGCACAGTTTGTTGCCTTCTGCACACTGCTTGATCTTTCATTGATCCTGTTCTACAGATTTGCTGAGCATGGCCTGGGTGGTGAGGATCTCTGATGATGGGTGTCTGCTTTTCTCTAACAGTGTTTCATGTAGATGTGCTCAGTAGTTGGGAGGCCCTTCCCTGTGACGTGCCGGGCAGAATCCACTACCTTCTGTCAGATTTTCCGTTCAAAGGCTTTCGAGGTTCCAAAACAGGTCATGATACAGCCAGTCAATATACTTTCCACTGCACATCTATAGAAGTTGATCAAAGTTTTTGATGTCAAGTTTAATATCTGCAGACTCCAGAGGAAGTAGAGATGCTGCTGTGCTTTCTTTGCAATTGTGTTTACATGCTGGGTCCAAAATAGATCATCTGAAATAGTTACACCCAGGAATTTAATTTGCCAATCCTCTCTACCTCTGATCCTCTTGATGAGGGCTGGCTAATGGACCTCTGGTTTCCCTCTCCTGAAGTCTACAATCAGTTCCTTGGTCTTACTGACCTTGAGTGAGATGTTGTTATTATGCCACTCAGCCAGATTATCAATCTCCCTCCTGTGTTCTGATTCATCACCACCTTTGATATGGCCCACAACAGTGGTGTCATCAGCAAACTTGTATATGGTGTTGGAGCTGTACTTAGCCTCTCAGTCACAGGTGTAAAGCAAGTAGAGCGGGGAGCGAAGAGCATTGATTTGTGGTGCTCCTGTGCTGATGGAGATTCTCATCTCATCATTGTGTGCCATGTCGTATGACATCATCATTACGTTCCGTATCGTATGATGTGGGCGATCGTGGTCTTTCAATGACCATGATTGTTCTTGGCAAATGTTTCTGCAGAAGTGGTTTGTCATTGCCTTCTTCTGGGCAGTGTCTTTACAAGATGGGTGACTCCAGCCATTATCAATACTCTTCAGAGATTGTCTGTCTGGCGCTGGTGGTTGCAGAACCAGGACTTGTGATCTGCACAAACTGCTCATACGACCGTCCACCACCTGCTCACATGGCTTCACGTGATCGGGGGGTGGGGGGGCTAAGCAGGTCTACCCCTTGCCCAAGGGTGACCTGCAGGCTAGCGGAGGGAAAGAGTGCCTTACACCTCCTTTGGTAGAGATGCATCTCCACCTGCCAGCACCCCCTCCCCATCAAAAATACCTCAGATGTTCTCAATTTCCTCCTCTGCACAGTTTGGCTGCTGCCTTTCCCATATTGTAATGGTGAGTACTGTCCATAAGCATTTGCTTGGCTGTGAGGTGTCGTTGAAAACCTTTAGATGGTGAAAGGCGCTTCTGAACACTGTTCTTGCTTACGGAGGGCAAAGCTGGTCCATTTTCATCCGTCTGTCAGCACAGGGCTGAGATGTATCTTTAACAAGTTGAACACAGCAAGCCGGTGGCCTCTGTTAATTCTGCTGGTCAGCCCAAGTGGAACCTCAGCGCCTCGCCTGTCACCATGCAGGAAGTCCCATCTGAATGAGAGCCACAGCAAGACAGGAAGTCTGGCTGAATGTCACTGTCAGACCAGCTCGGAGCTAAAGAATACTCTCATCAGAAAGAGCCTCTGTGTGCGAGAAGAAGAAGGAACGATGATTTGAATGTTGATAACTAGGACTGGATGAGGACGTTCCGTGAAGCAGACGGCACTGCAGAACGCAACTTGTAGCCGAAATTCGGAGTAAGCCAGAGTAAGTCAGTCCTGTCTAAACTATTGCTTCTTAAAGCTATCATTGGACCCGCAATATTCTAAACCTTCCTAACAGCTATCAGCCCAGTGAGTGTACCACACCGACAGTCCACCGTGCAGTTTTATTTAGTGTTTATGAGTCTTTCCTCTTTAAATAACATCGTGCAGCAGTCTGGGCCACTGCAATGGCAGGGTGGGCATTCAGATATATTTGCTTCCTACTGTTTAAGGGAAAGGCGATGACTGTATCAACTTCTCAGCCCCTCGGCATCTGCCACTGTAGGTCAAACAGAATCCTGCTTCTTTGCATAATGTTATACTTTTCACCCTTTCCCGAAGTGTTGAAATCTGTTGCCGTAAACTGCTTGAGGTAAATTTCGCTGAGAACATTTTAAAATTATCAGGCGTAACTCAACAGCAGGTTCAGCCTGCTCAGAGTTTCGGCAGATAGAACACATGCGAAGATGTGCGAGGACGTGGCAGATAGAATGTAGTGTAACACACACAACGTGCTGGAGGAACTCAGCGGGTCAGGCAGCATCTATAGAAATGATGTTTTGGGCCGAGACCCTTCATCAGGACTCTGTTCAATAGATGCTGCCGGACTTGCTGAGTTCTTCCAGCATTTTCCGTGTGTTGCTTTGGACTTCCAGCACCCGCAGAATTTCTTGTGTTTGAGGTGGAATCTAGTACAGGGAAGTGCAGGGTTATGCACTTTGGTGGAAAGAATAGAGGAGTAGACTTTTCTCCAAAATGGGAAGAGGATTGAGAAAATGGAGCTGCAGAGGGACTTGGGAGTCCTTGTTCCTTTAGGGCAGGAGGTTCCCAATGCCATGGACCTTAAGCGAGGGGTGTGTGAACCCCTGCTTTACGCGGTAACTTGTGTCTAGACTCAGTAGTAAGGAAGGCAAACGGAATGTTAACGTTCATTTTGAGGACCAGAATATAAAAGCAAGGATGTAGTGCTGAGTCTTTATAAGGCATTGGTCAGAATTCAGTTGGAACACTGAGAGAAATTGTATCTAGGGAAGAAGGCGCTGGTTCTGAAGAGGGTCCAGAGGAGGTTTAAAGGAATAATCCCAGGCTTAACGTATGAGGAGCATTTGACGCCACTGCGCCTGTACTCGATGGAATTCTGACAGATGAAAAGGGGGTATCAATAAAATCTATTGAGTCCTGAAAGGCCTTAATAGATGGGACATTGAAAGGCTGTTTCCATTGCTAGCAGAGTCCGGGATCTGAGAGCACAGCCCAAAAATAGAAGGGTGTCCCTTTAGAAGACAGATGAGAAGGAATTTTGTCAACCAGAGGGTGGAGACTCTGTGGAATTTGCAAACACAGAGGGTTGTGGAGGCCAAGTCATTGGGTGTAGTTAAGGTAAAGATTGACGGGTTCTTGACTGGTAAAGGGGTTAATGATTACATCTAGAAGGTAGCAGAATCATTGGTTCATTATGTGCCGTGTTGTATAACATGGTCCTTCGAGTCAAGTCATTTTATTGACATTTAACTACATACTGTACATGTATACCATCAAACGAATGACGTTTGCCTGGACCAGAGTGTTAAGAACAGGATAATATATAATACATAATAACTTATTAGTTAGGATGAATTATACATAAATGAACAAAGTAAAGTGCATAAATTAAATATTGTAAGCTGTAGAACAGATTAACCGGTGACACTTCGAATGCGATGCGGCAGGAAGTTCAGAATCCTAATGGCCTGAGGAAAGAAACTGTTTCCCATCCTGACCGTTCTTGTCTTTATGCATCGGAGTCTCCTGCCTGATGGTAGAAAGTCAAAGAGGATGCTGGATGGATGGGTGGGATCCTTGATAATACTAAGGGCCCTGTGTACGTAGCACTCCTGAATAATGTCCCCGATGAATGGTAGGGAGACCACTCTGATCCTATAGGCTGCGATTGTTTTTGGCAATTTTCCTACAGAAGTGGTTTGCCATTGTCTTCTTCTGGGCAGTGTCTTTACAAGACGGGTGACCTCAGCCATTATCAATACTCTTCAGAGATTGTCTGCCTGGTGTCAGTGGTCGCATAACCAGGACTTGTGATGTGCCAGCTGCTCATACAACCATCCACCACCTGCTCCCATGGCTTCGCGTGACCCTGATCAGGGGGCTAAGCAGGTGCTACTCCTTGCCCGAGGGTAACCTGCAGGCTAGCGGATGGAGGGATTGCCTGCCACCTCCTTTGGAAGAGACATATCTCCACCCATTGCCTAAATCTCAAACACTGATAATAAATTTACCTTGAGCTTTTTGAGAGGAAACCCACGTAGTCACAGGAAGTACATACATACAAACATACAAACTCCTTACAGGCCGTGGTTGGCAGCTCATCTAGGAGAAGGAAAAAACTCTGATCCCAAACCTCTGTTGCCTTGCAGCTATACCCTATCATGGGGGAGGCTTCGGGAGTAAACCCTGAGGGAAAAATCTGGAACTGGAGTCCCTAAGGCCATCCTACATTGAGTTTAACGCTAATTGGCAACTCCTATAACACTACTAGTGCCGAACTGCCCTGGCTTGCGTATCTAGACAGCTAGGACGCAACGTTCATGGTCAACCCTGACCGACGGAGGGTTGGTCAAACTGTGCAGATACAAAAAGAAAGAAATAATAATAAATAAATAAGCAACAAACGTTGAGAATGTGAGATGAAGAGTCCTTGAATGTGAGTCCATAGACTGTGGGAACATCTCAATGATGGGGCAAGTGAAGTTATCCCCTCTGGTTCAAGAGCCTGATGGTTGAGGGTAGTAACTGTTCCTGAACCTGGCGGGGTGGGTCCTGAGTCTCCTGTACCTTCTTCCTGGTGGCAGCAGTGAGAAGAGAGCATGTCCCGGGTGGTGGGGTCTCTGATGATGGATGCTGATTTCCTGCTTTTGAAACATAGAAAAGTGTTCCTCCCCAAACTGCCTGCCTGGTCACATGAATTTGACTTCAATTTGATTAAGGTATTAGCTGGAAAGAAGATGTGAAACATTTGGTACCTGGATAATTACCAGCTAAAGGCACTGCCAAATACGAGGTTGGCATATGGTAATGCATTTCTCTTTTCTCACCCGCTGCCAAAGGCTATTTATTTCAAATGTATGTTACAGCAAAGCTCCATTTGTGGGGGAACGTTTTCAATCCTGTAAACGTACACAGAATGTCTCTGATTGATTCAAGACTGCCAAAGATTCATCAGCTGCATAACTATAAATCATTTGTGAAGGCAGATCAAAGTGTTGGGGACAGCTCAGAGTGTAGGGGACAGGTCAGAGGGTAGGGGACAGGTCAGAGTGTAGGGGACAGATTCAAGATTCAGGAATGTTTGTCGTCAGAACAGAAGTGCAAAATCAGAATCAGAATCAGGTTTAACATTACCAGCATATGTTGTGAAATTTGTTGTCTTTGCAGCAACAGTACACTGCAATATATGATAATAGAGAAAAAAAGCCTCTGAATTACAGTGTTCATATATTAAATAGGTAAGTTAAATAAGTAGTGCAAAAATAAAAATAAGAAAAAAAGTAGTGGGGTAGTGTTCATGGGTTCAATGTCCATTCAGAAATCGGATAGCAGAAGGGAAGAAGCTGTTCCTGAATTGTTGAGTGTGTGCCTTCAGGCTCCTGTACCTCCTCCCTGATGGTAGCAATGAGAAGAGGGGTCTTCAGGCTCCTGTACCTCCTCCCTGATGGTAGCAATGAGAAGAGGGCATGTCCTGGGTGGTGGGGGTCCTTAATGATGGACGCCACCTTTTTGAGGCATCGCTCCTTGAAGATGTCCTGGATACTGTGGAGTCTTGTGCCCATGATGGAGCTAAGTTTACAACTTTCTGCAGCTTATTTCGATCCTGTGCAGTAACCTCCCCCCACATACCAGATGGTGATGCAGCCAGTTGGAATTCTCCCCACGGCAGATCTGTAAAAATTTGCGAGTGTCTTTGGTGACAAACCAAATCTCGTATCCAGCCGCTGCCGTGTCTTCCTGGTGGCTGCATCGAGGCATCGGGCCCAGGAGAGATCCTTGGAGGTGTTGACGCCCAGGAACTTGAACTTGAACAAAAGGATTTTTATCTGATGCAGCACAAAAAAAAACACAGTAAGCATAGAAACACAACAAAAACACATTAAAGATAAATACATTCGATTAGATTATGTGCATTGACTGATTTCATGTACAGTACAGAAAGTGACATGAACTGCGGTATCAGTACATGAGGTGACCACCAGTGCCTTGTATCTATCTTCTGTCTGTATTGTATGTTGTGTTCCAAGTTTTATTATGGGCCACAGTAATTTGTCACGAGGGGTTGGGTGTGGTAGATATTATTGAGCATAGTCACATATTCACCCTTGGTTCCCATTAATTTAGTTAAAAGGAGACTTAGTAAGGACTTGAATATTTTTTGTTGACTGCTTATTTTGCTAATTTTGTTATCAGTAATATCGTTAATTTCTGAGTTGTTACACTGGTTTCATTAGTTTTTATCGCTATATAAGATAATTCGTTTTTGCTGGTTTCATGATAAAGAATTGAGTGTACTTTTATCCAATACTTTTTCTGACCCGATAATATTTAATTTATGCTCTTTACTTTGTTTATCTGCACGTAATTCATTTGTAGATTTAATTCTTACTTTCCTAAGTTCCTGTGTGTTATGTGTACTGTGTTTTACACCCTGGTTTGGAGAAACATTGTCTTGTTGACAGTGTACAAGTATACAGCTAAAGGACAATTAACTTGGCTTGACTTGACTTGAAACTCAGTGACTTGCCACACATTGTTAATTCCCTCTCAGCGGTTTTGGTCTATTTTTCAAGTGACTCTGACAAAAAATGAGAGGGTAGTGGTGTGGTGAGTTAGTAGGTGGAGGTGTTGGTCAACTCGATGGCTTGGAGGAAGTAACTGTTTCTGAGTCTGGGGGTCCTGGCATTGATACGCTGCAGCCTTCTCCCTGGTGAGAGTGGGGTAAATGGACAAGAAAGGTGCCTTGAAAATGGTATTTGCATATTGTTACTAGGAGTTGGATTACCAGAGCATATTTTTGTCCTTTTGATGACTTTGCACACTAGGAGAACTGAAGTGACTGCAAAATAATTTGACCATTCCTTTCATTTAATGTTTCTCAAAGTGCTCGGCAGTGCCTCTCTCACTTCAGTTCCCGTCAGGATTGGAGAAGTACCAGTTCTCTTTTTGAAAAGAGTCGAAGTTGCAGCTGAAACACAGATGGCTTCCGATCAATTGCACAGCCCTGCGGTGCGGGCCCATGTGAACGGCAGTTGAAGCTTTTGTTCGTACTTGCCCACAGTTCCTGAGGCAATCGTGTTTGCTGCTTTTTTTCTGCTGATTAACACTTTTCCGGAGCACATTTTGCCGAATGCACGGACCGTGAAGCAGCAGCTAATCTGGCGTGGCTGTGAACGGGAGAGAGTAGCAGTGTGGACGGGTAGGCAGAGTGCTGCATGTAGCTGTGGTCTCCGCAGTGTAAAATAAACCAACAGAGCACTCAATGCTGAAAGAGTTTTAGGACATAGAACAGTACATCACAATACAGGCCCTTTGGCTACGATGTTGTGCCGACTATTCAACCTACCCCAAGACCAATCTAACCCTTTCCTCCCACATAGACCTCCATTTTTCTTTCATCCACATGCATATCTAGGAGTTTCTTTGTTTGCTTTATTTGTCACATGTACATCAAAACACCGAAGCATACGGTGAAATGCATCGTTTTGCATCAAATCCAATCAGTGAGGATTGTGCTGGGCAGCCTGCAAATGTTGCTGTGCTTCTGGCAGCAACGTAGCATGGCCACAACTCACGAACCCTAACCATACATCTCTGGAAAGTCATGGTAGTTGCTGGCAGGACTGGACCCAGGGGAGGAGGAACAACGGACTCCCATGTATCGATGGAAACAAAGGGTTAGATGTAGGAGTGCCAACAGAGCATGGGAGTCACAACCGAATGAGACCGCGCAAAAAATCATTCTCCATAAACACGAGGACCCCCCCCCCCCCCCAGAGCCAACCAAGAGTCCCCTTTAAATAATCAAAGATTGCAGGAAACCCGTGCCAATCACAATTGACCTGACAATATCTGACAATTACCTGAAAGCACAAGGGCTTAATGGCTCTAGTTAAGACAGAAAGCCACAGAGGCACGTAAGGCTGATGACAGGAATGTGGGAGGAACCCAGAGCACCCGGAGGAAACCCACACGGTCACGGGGAGAACATGCAAACTCCTTACAGGCAGCAGCAGGAACTGAGCCCCATTCTGTGTTCACAGGCTCTGTAAAGTGAATGCGATACCCACTACCTACAATGCAGTATTTTGGGGGGAAAATGAGGCATTTCAATGTTCTTGTGACAAATAACTCTAGTCTATTCTACCATTTTCTATGCCGACTTGTCCCTCGCATTGCCTTTAAACTCCACGCTCTGAACTAAACGCAAGCCTAAACACAGGTCTCCACTCAGCCTTCACTCTTCTAGAGAAAAACCTGTGTTTGTTCTAGCTTTCCCAGCATCTAGTTCCCTCTATGGGTGGTAGGATGGAGATACATCTCTATCAAAGGAGGTGTAAGGTGCTCCTTCCCTCTGCTAGCCTGCAGGTCACCCTTGGGCAAGGTGTAGCTCCTGCTTAGCTCCCCCACTGCCGATCCCCACCGATTAGGGTCACGTGAAGCTAAGGGAGCAAGTGGTGGATGGTCGTATGAGCAGCTGGTGCAGATCACAAGTCCTGGTTATGCGACCACTGACACCAGGCAGACAGTCTCTGAAGAGTATTGATAATGGCTGGGGTCACCTGACTTGTAAAGGCAATGGAAAACCACTTCTGTAGGAAACATCTGCCAAGAACAATCACGTCATGGAAGACCATGATCAGCTACATCATATGACACAGCTCATAACGAAAAAGTACCATCAAATCCAGGCAGCAACCTGGTGACTCTCTTCGGCACCCTCTCCAGATTTGCCACATTCTACCTGTAATATTGTGTCTAAAATTGCTCCAAGTGCAGCCTGAGCAAAGCCTTATATTGTTGCAAGCTGCTTGTACGTAGCTACGAACCTTCACAGATTATGATTGAGCCTGAGGAATAGTTTCAAAGGCTTGAATTCTCATGATTTAATGTGTTCACTTAAGAACAAAAATAAAATTGTATTCTAAATGTCCGTAACACCAGAGACCATGTTTGGTCCCACCTGGATCCACCAACCAAATGTCCACAATGTTGGAGGCCATGCTTGTCTTTCCTTTCTGTTTCAACTGTTCTTTGGTTGACCACTTGTTGCGACCATTGAGGTACTCAGAGGGTCAGGCAGCATCTGCAGGAGGAGAAGCCGTTAACGTTTCAAGTCAAAGAGCCTTTGTCAGGACTGGGGAGAAAACAAAAACAAGCGAGACAGAAACAGGAGCTTACACACAGTGGTCACTGTTATAAACACAGGGAAGTCTGCAGATGCTGGAAATCCAAAGCAACACATGCAAAATGCTGGAGGAACTCAGCAGGTCAGGCAGCATCTATGGACATGAATAAACAGTTGAGGGTTCAGGCTGAGACTCTCCTTCAGGACTTGAAGTCCTGAGTCCTGAAGAAGGGTCTCGGCCCAAAACATTGACTGTTTACTCTTTTCCATAGATGCTGCCTGACCTGCTGAGCTCCTCCAGCATCTTGTGTTCGATATTTGTTACCCCCGGTGCCTATACAATGTCCACTGTGTATATATATTTATGGACTTCAGCTGCTGTAGCCTATCCAGTTCAAGATTCAACGTGTGCTGTGTGTTCAGAGATGTTCTGCTACTCACTACTGCTGTAATGCGTGGTTACTTGAGTTACGCACACAAAATGCTGGAGGAACTCGGCAGGTCAGGCAGCATCTATGGAAATAAATAAACACTCTGTGTTTCGGCTTGTATTGTCAACAGTTTATTCTTTTCCATAGACGCTGCCTGACCTGCTGAGTTCCTCCGGCATTTTGTGTGTGTTGCTCTGGATTTCCAGCACCTGCAGAATTTGTGATGTTTGATATTTAAGTTATTGTTGCTTGAACCAGTCTGGCTATTCTCCTCCGATCTCTCTCGCTAACAAGACATCTTTGCCCACAGAACTCTGCTTGTTCCATGTTTATTTTGGTTTTTGCATCTTTCTCTGTGAACACTAGAGACTGTTGAGAGTGAAAATCCCAGGAGATCAGCAGTTTCTGAGATACTCAAACCACCCCATCTGGCACCAACAAACATTCCACGGTCAAAGTCACTCAGATCACATTTCTTCCCCATTCTGATGTTTGATCTGAACAACAACTGAACCTCTTGACCATGTCTGCATGCTTTTATGCATTGAGAAATTTAGAATTTCGAATTTATTTAAATCTTACATCCATCCCACAACGTGAGGGAGTAAAAATCTCTGCGTTATGACTCCGTCGCAATGTACAGACATGTGAATTTAGAAGTCTAATGGCTTGTAGAAAGAAGCTGTCCCGTAGCCCGTCAGTCCTGGCTTTAATGCTGCGGTACTGTTTGCCAGACAGAGGCAGCTGAAACAGTTCATGGTTGGTGTGTCCCTGATGATTCTCCAGCCTTTCTTTCTGCATCTGCTGCTGTAAATGTCCTCACATCCACAGAGGCGCTGGGCTGTCCGTACTGCTCTCTGCAGTGCCCAGCGCTCAAGGTTGGTGCAGTTCTGATACAGTCAGTCAGGGTGCTCTCAATGCTGCCTCTGTGGAAGGCCTTGAGGATTTGGGGGCTCGTGCTGGACTACTTCAATGTTTCAATAGGTACATTAAATGGTAGAGGAATATATACAGTATGCATCCTGAGGTGGAGGAGACGCTGCTGTGCTTCCTTTTGCCACAAAGCTGGTGTGTACAGTCCAGGTGAGGTCATTGGTGATGTGTATACTGAGGAACTCACCCTCTCAACCGCAGACCCATTGATGTTGATCGGGCCGAGCCTGTCTCATTCCTCCTGTAATCCACAATCAGCTCTTTTGTGTTTTGGACACTGAGGGAGAGGTTGATATCCTGGCTGATTAGACAATTGCATTAATGAGCAGGTGTACAGATGTACCTAATAAAGTGGCCTCTGTGTGTAAGAGACTTGGGTAGGTAAGTTGTACATTCACAATGGGGTCCCTTTTCGATTAGATGTGAACCAAAACCTGCTGCTACAATGTCGAAGGAGTTTTGCTCTGCTCTCGATGAGGTTTCCGTCTGTCTCTTCCGCCTTGAACATCATCAGCATTTTTTGTTTCCCTTTTTGTCTTCGATAAAGTGCTGACCAAAACTCACCTCCCCTCTCCGCAACTTAAAATAATTTCTTTTTGTCTCTTTCTCGATTCTGTGAACGGTCTCTGACTGAAGCTTTAACTCTGTTCCTTGCCCCTGCACAGATGCTAATTAGATAGATAGATAGATAGATAGATACTTTATTCATCCCCATGGGGAAATTCAACTTTTTTTCCAATGTCCCATACACTTGTTGTAGCAAAACTAATTACATACAATACTTAACTCAGTAAAAAAATATGATATGCATCTAAATCACCATCTCAAAAAGCATTAATAATAGCTTTTAAAAAGTTCTTAAGTCCTGGCGGTAGAATTGTAAAGCCTAATGGCATTGGGGAGTATTGACCTCTTCATCCTGTCTGAGGAGCATTGCATCGATAGTAACCTGTCACTGAAACTGCTTCTCTGTCTCTGGATGGTGCTATGTAGAGGATGTTCAGAGTTATCCATAATTGACCGTAGCCTACTCAGCGCCCTTCGCTCAGCTACCGATGTTAAACTCTCCAGTACTTTGCCCACGACAGAGCCCGCCTTCCTTACCAGCTTATTAAGACGTGAGGCGTCCCTCTTCTTAATGCTTCCTCCCCAATACGCCACCACAAAGAAGAGGGCGCTCTCCACAACTGACCTATAGAACATCTTCAGCATCTCACTACAGACATTGAATGACGCCAACCTTCTTAGGAAGTACATTCGACTCTGTGCCTTCCTGCACAAGGCATCTGTGTTGACCTGTGGGATGTGGAAGCTTTAGAGAGGGGGCAGAGGAGATTTACCAGGATGCGGCCTGGATTAGGGAGCAGGCCTTATGAGGGGAGGTTGAGCGAGCGAGGGCTTTTCTCTCTGGAACGGAGGAGGATGGGAGGTGACTTGACAGAGGCGTACAAGAGGATGAGACATAGACAGAGTGGACAGCAGAGACTTTTTCCCAGGGTAGAAATGGCCAGTACCAGGGGACACAATTTAAGGTGATTGGTGGAAATGATAGGGGGATGTCAGATGTGAGAGTAATCAGTGCATGCAACACACTGCTGGAGAGGAGATAGAGGCAGATACATCAGAGAAGCAGTTTCAGCGACAGGTTACTATCGATGCAATGCTCCTCAGACAGGATGAAGAGGTCAATACTCCCCAATGCCATTAGGCTTTACAATTCAACCGCCAGGACTTAAGAACTTTTTAAAGGCTATTATTAATGCTTTTTGAGAGAGTGATTTAGAGGCATATCATATTTTTACTGAGTTAAGTATTGTATGTAATTAGTTTTGCTACAACAAGTGTATGGGACATTGGAAAAAAAGTTGAATTTCCCCATGGGGATGAATAAAGTATCTATCTATCTATCTATCTAGAAACCCTTAGATATGCACATGGATTAAAGAAAAAATGTTACTATAATAGTCATGGAGACATAGAAAGTACAGCAGAGAAACAGGTCCTTCAGCCCATCTAGTCCATGCTGAACCATTTAAAACTGCCTACTCCCATCGACCTGCACCCGGACCATAGCACTACCATCCATATGCCTATTCAAACTTCTCAAACATTGAAATCGAGCTCGCATGCACCATTTGTCCTGGCAGCTTATCCCACACTCTCACAAACCTCTGAGTGAAAAAGTTTCACCTCATGTTTCCCTTTAACATATAGAGGTTTATAAAATTATGAGGCACGTAGACAGGGTAGGGGGTAGGAAACTTTTCTCCAAAACTGAGTCAGAGTTAAGTTTATTGTCAGTGACACGAGTCATGAAATGTGGTGTTTTGTGGCAGGAGTATAGCGCAATACATTGAAGTCACTCTAAGTTGCAAGAATAAATAAATTTTGCAAAGAAGAATAGTGAGGGAGTGTTCATGGACTGTTCAGAAATCTGACGGTGAAGGGGAAGAAGCTATTCTTCAAACATTTTTAAAGCAGGTGTCTACAACCTGAAGCCGTAGATATTGGACGGTAGGGGTATGGAGGGCTATGGTCCCGGTGCAGGTCGATGGGAGTAGGTAATTTAAATGGTTCAGCACAGACTAGATGGGCCGATGGGCCTGTTTCTGTCCTGTACTTTTCTATGATTCTGTGACTATCAGACTAATTAGCAGTTTCCACAGCTCCGAAGAACACACATCCAGCCTCTCCGGTGACTCCCGCAGCTGAGACGCTCTGTCCCAATGAGCGCACACCGTGCCAAGGCCAAGGAGTCCGCTTTTCCCTGCCAGCGCCAACGATCTTAGTGACATCTGAAAACCTGTGAGCCACTCCTACTTTCACATCCGAAAGTGGGGTGTCACAGCCGTTATTGCAACGTGACACAACGCTAGCAACGTTCGAGTCCTGCTGCTGCCTGTGAGGTGTTTGTAGCTCCTCTCCATGACAGCGTGGGTTTCTGACACGGAGCTCGCTGGCGGGACCGGACCCAGTCACTGGCAACGACTTAACCCAGGGACAGAGGAACAGCAGACTACCTGTGAAGAGATGGAAGCAAGGGTTTAAACATAGAAAAACCAACAGAGCATCAGGGGCACAACCGAGTGACACCCTGAGATGGGACTTTCTCCTCAAACACACAAGGACCCAACGAGAGTCCCTTTTAAATAATCATAGAATGAGGTCAGAATTAATCATGTAGTGCTGGTCACAATTAACTTTTCAAGATTAAACCAAAAGCACCTGAGCTTAACGATGACTAAATAGAGGTGCTTGAGAAACCCTGAAGCTCCACACTTTACAGCAAGTCACAGAACCTCGCAGTGCTCGTGACAGGTTTCCTCCAGGTGCTGAGGTTTTCTCCCATATTCCTAAGACGTACTGGTTAGGGTAGGTGAGTTGTGGGCAAGCTATGTTGGTGCCAGAAGCGTGGGGACAATTTTGGGCTGCCTAGCACATCCCAAGTGTGTTGGTCTTTGATGCAAGTGACACATTTCACTGTCTCGATGTACATGGACAAACAAAACTAAAGATCGCTCTTTTAAGATCAACCTGCATAACAAGGAACAAGGGTCCCAGCAATGAAGCATTTCACAAAAACTTAGACCGACTTCTGTAGATGCGCAGTGGGGAGAATGCTGATTGGCTGCATCACGGCCTGGTACAGAAACACCAACACCCAGGGATTATAAAGTCCACAGAAAGCGGTGGATATTGCCCAGTCCATCACAGGAAAAGCCCTCCTCACAATCGAGCACATCTCCAAGGAGCACTGCCACAAGAAAGAATAATACATCATCAGGGAACCCCCTCAATCCAGGCCATGCTCTCCTCTCCTCTGGTGTTGGAACTGAGACTCCAGCAATAACTGTTTGCAAACAGTTCTCACTCTACAACCATCAGGCTTCTGAACCAGCATAGATAACTTCACTCACCACAACTCTGAACTGACTCCACAACCTCTGCAGGCTCAATTTCAAGACTCTACAACTCATGTTCTCGGTATTATTTGTTAGTTGCACAGTTTGTCTTCTTTTGCACATTCTGTCAGTCTTTGTTTATGTAGTTTGTTTTGTAAATTCTATTGTATTTCTTTTACCCCTATAAATGTCTGCAAGAAAATTTATCTCAAGGGAGTTTATGGTAACATATACAAACTTAGAAAGTAAGTATACTTTGAACTTTGAGCCCTGTGGTACACCTTTGACCACAGTCTTTCAAAGGCAACAATAACCCTTGGTCATCATCCATTTCCTGCCATTGCCAAGAAAATTTCATATCAAATCTCCCAGGCTATCCTGAATCACAAGGGCCGTAACCCTTTGGACTCAAATCCTGCATTTGACAAAGTCCTGACTGAGGCCCTCGTGACTCCAGATGCCACCGCAGCCTTGGACCAGATGTAGATTGAAGAGGTGAGGAGACAGGTTAAACTTTGTCTGTCAGATGTATAATTGAAACATCAAAACATAAAGTGAAATGGATTGTTTCTGTCAACGAACACACAGTCCAAATACGTGCTGGGGGCAGGCAAGTGCTGCCTAGCTTCCGGTAACGGCAAAGGGTGCTCACAACTCACTGGCCCTCGCCCACTCATCTTTGAGCTGTGGGAGGAGACCGGAGCACTTAGAGGAAATACATGTTAACATATCAGGAGTATTTGATGGGAAATCTCAATGAAACCTGCTGACTGTTGAAAGACCTGTATAGAGTGGATTTGGAGAGGTTGTTTCCAATAGTGGGAGAGCCTATGACCAAAGCGCACAGCCTGAGAATAGACCAGAGATGAGGAGGAATTTCTTTAGCCAGATGGTGGTGAATCTGTGGAATTTATTACCATAGGCAGCTGTGGAGGCCAAGTCGTTGGGTATGTTTGAAGCGGAGGTTGATAGTTTCTTCATTAGTAAGGGTGTCAAAGGTTATGGGGAGAAGGCAGGAGAATGGGGTTGAGGGCAACAGAATCAGATTTAATATCACCGGCATGTGTCATGAAATTTTTTGTTTTGTGGCAGCAGTACAATGCAATATATAAATAATAAAAACTCTGATTTACTCTGTGTGTGTGTGTGTGTGTGTGTGTGTGTGTGTGTATGTATATATATAGTTGAATTTCCCCATGGGGATGAATAAAGTATCTATCTATCTATCTATATATAATAATTAAATTAAATAAGTAGTGCAAAACCAGAAATAAAAGTAGTGAGGTAGTGTTTATGGGTTCAATGTCCATTCAGAAATCAGATGGCAGAGGGGAAGAAGCTGTTCCTGAATCATTGAGTGTGTGTCTTCCAGCTTCTGTACCTCCTCCCTGGTGGCAGCAATGAGAAGAGGGCATGTCCTGGGTGATGGGGGTCCTTAATGATGGATGCCGCCTTTTTGAGGCATCACAATGAAAAAATCAGCCATAGCAGAACAGACTTGATGGGCTGAATGGCCAGATTCTGCTGACCCTCTCCACTGCTGGAGCTCCAGTGTAGACCAGCGACTGTAGCAATCAACTGAGAGTTCATGTCTTCGTCACGTCTGCTCTCGCGACTCGCTTGCGAACATGCCAGTGGAATAGCCGTCAGATTTTCACCGCAGTGAAGGTCCTGCTCGCGTACTGTGACACCTCGCTGTTGTAACCAGTGACACTAAACCCTCTCGCTGTCTGGATGACGTTCGGCTGAAATCAACGACAGTTCCTTCCATTTGCTGCAACAGGTTTATTGAAGTGGAACGTGTGCAAGGCCCGGCAAAATTGTCAAAAAGGCAGGTGGGGTCACCGAGGGGGGCTGAAGATAAATAGAAAGAAAGGACATCAGGGGAGATGTCGGGGGTGTGTGTACTGTGGTGAGATTGTGAAGATGCCAGTATACATGACCGTAGCGTATTACCCAGATGGCCAGCAAACAAAAATAATTCCTCTCACAAAATGCTATTATAGAATAGTGTTCTATATCAAGCCCTTTGGCCCATAACCTATGCTGAGCTAATTAAACCAGTAATCTAGACCCTTCTATCGAAACAATATCCATGTTCTTCTCACATTCATGTGCCTCTTCAAGTGCTTCTTATGGTAAATGCCTCTATTTGTGTTGGCCCCCGCCACCACCCTAGCAACACATTCCAGACACCCATCACTCTGGTAAAAAAACCTTGCCTCACATCTCCTTTGAACTCATTCTCTCTCACCTTAAGTGCATTCCAAACACAGGAAAATCTGCAGATGCTGGAAATCCAGAGATTTCTCGAAATGCCGGTAATTTGACCCACCTTCACCATTCCGCCATTCCCGTTTCCCTCTCTCACCTTACCTGCCCATCACCTCCCTCTGGTGCTCCTCCCCTTCCTTTTCTACCATGGTTTTCTACTTTCTTCTATCAAATTCCCCCTTCTTCATCCTTTTATCTCTTTCACCAATCAAATTCCCAGCTCTTTACTTCACCCCTTCCCCTCTCCTGGTCTCACCTATCACCCTGTGCTTCTTCCTCCCTTCCCCCCACACCTTCTCTATCTGACTTCTTTTCTCCAGTCCTGATGAAGGGTCTCGGCCCGAAACGTCGACCGTTCACTCTTTTCCATAGATGCTGCCTGGCCTGCTGCGTCTCTCCAGCGTTCTACCTGTGCGTTGCTTAAATGCATTCCCACTGGTATTAGACCCTAGGGAAAACACATAGGAAAAAACGAGTGTAGGGTTTGCCTCTGAAGGTCCGTGGTGAGGATTTCATTGTGCGCCGGCAAATGCAGCGAAGATTGTTCAGGTGGCGCGGTGGTTAGCGCGACTCTTTACAGTACCAGTGACCTGGGTTCAATTCCCGCTACTGACTGTGAGGAGTTTGTACGTTCTCCCCGTGACCGTGTAGGTTTCCTCCGGGTGCTCTGGGTTCCTCCCACGGTCCAGAGATGTACTGGTTGGTCATTGCAAATTGTCCTGTGACTAGGCTAAGGTTAAATCAGAGGATTGATGGGCAGTGCGACTCGAAAGCCCAGAAGGGCCAGTTTCACGCTGTACCTCAATCAATAGTGTTACAAGTACCAATTTAATAACACTTTTAAGCACAAAATTGGACGTTGAAAGTCAGAGAGGTTGAGGGCAAGTGAGAAACCACCCAAATCTTAGTCTGTTGTTGGAGCTATTTTTGGCACATGGTACCATCATTCTGCATGTCACTGTGAGACAAGGTCTCACACTGAGCTCAGAAAGCCCTGAGTTGGCACACATCAGCTGACCCTGGCTCAGACACACATCAGCTGACCCTGGCTCAGACACAGCTCACTTCTTCTCTACCAGTGACGCTCGGTGTCACTATTTCAGCACGATGGCTGGCCGGGTTATTCTGATGGTAGGTCATCTGTAACTCTCACATGTACCAAGATGGACCGATTTCATGAATCAGTTAGAATCAGATTGATTATTTCTTCTAACTTGAGATACAGCACGGAACAGGCCATTCTGGCCCTCTGAGACATGCCACCCAGCAACCCACCTACTTAACTCAAACCTAATCTCAGGACAATTCACAATGACCAATTAATCCATCTACTTAATCCAAACCTAACCTCAGGACAATTTACAATAACCAATTAATCCACCTACTTAACCCAAACCTAACCTCAGGACAATTTACAATGACCAATTAATCCATCTACTTAACCTAAACCTAACCTCAGGACAATTTACAATAACCAATTAATCCATCTACTTAATCCAAACCTAATCTCAGGACAATTCACAATGACCAATTAATCCATCTACTTAACCCAAACCTAACCTCAGGACAATTTACAACCTACCAGCTGGTACGTCTTTGGGCTGTGTGGGAAACCCATGCAATCACGGGAGGAACGTACAAACTCCCGACGGTCAGTGGCGGGATTAGAACCCGGTTCGCCGGTACTGTAAAGCATTGTGATAACCACTACGCTACCGTGCCGGCTCATTATCACTGACATGATATGAAATGTGTTTCTCTGTGGCATCAGTGCAAAGCCATCAAAATCCATCAATTACAAAGCAAATGTGTTCCATTTTGTAAGTCCAATAACTTTGTTATGTGCTGTGTCGTATGACGTGGGTGATCATGGTCTATGACCATGATTGTCCTTGGCAAATTGTTTGAGAGAAGTGGTTTGCCATTGCCTTCTCCTGCCAGTGTCTTTACAAGACGGGTGACCTCAGCCATTATCAATACTCTTCAGAGACTGTCTGCCTGGTGTCCGTGGTCGCATAACCAGGACTTGTGATGTGGACCAGCTGCTCATACGACCATCCACCACCTGCTCCCGTGGCTTCACGTGACCCTGATCGGGGGGGGGGGGCTAAGCAGGTGCTACACCTTGCCCAAGGGTGACCTGCAGGCTAGCAGAGGGAGGGATACCCTATACCTGCTTTGGTAGAGATGTATCTCCACCCCACCACCAGAACAATAATACATCCTTTGAGGTCAACAATCAGCGCCGTCCGAGGATGTGCTGGGATCTGCCCACAAGTGTCGTCAAACTTCTGGCACTAACACAACTTCCTCACAGCTCACTAATTCTAACCCGTACGCCTTTGGAATGTGGGAGGAACTCGGCGTTCTCGGAAGAAACCCGCGAGATCATGGAGAGAACATATAAACACGTTACAGACAGTGGCAGAAATTCAAAGTTCAAAGTAAATTTATTATCACAATGCTTCTATGTCACCATATACAACCCTGAGATTAATGTTTTTGCAGGCATACTCAATAAACCCATAATAAAATATTATAGAATCAGTGAAAGACTGCACCGAATTGGGTGTTCAACCAGTGTGCAAAAGACAACAGACTCTGCAAATTGAAAAAAAAAGAAATTATAATGATTAATAAATAAGCAATAAGTATCAAGAACGTGAGATGAAGTGTTTTGACTGTGGCTTTCCGGTGAGGAAGTCAAGGATCCAGTTGCAGAGGGAGGTACGGAGGCCCCGGAATTTGAGATTGTTGATTAGAACTGAGGGGTATGACTGTGTTGAATGCTGAGCATAGTCAATGAATAGCAGCCCAGCGTAGATATTGTTACTGTCTAAGGCACAGTGGAGAGCCAGTGACATTGCATCTGTTCTAGACCTATTGTGGTGATAGGCAAATTTCAGCAGGGCCAGGTCCTTCGTTAGGCAAGAGTTGACTCTGACCACGAGCAGCTTCTCAAAGTGCTCATCACAGTAGATGTGAGAGCCGGTGGCCAATAGTCATTGGGGGCAGCTCATCTTGCTCTTCCTGGGCATATCTATGGAGGGAAATGGACAGTCGATATTTCAGGTTGAGTCTCTTCAACACGAATGGAAGGAAAGGGGGGAGGGAGATAGCAAGTATAAACGTGGGGGGGAGGGGGGAAGGAGTGGAGCACCGAGTGGCGCAGTGTGGACGTATTTTCCAAAAACCACTTTGTTAAGGAGATAGTTTTCAGTGTTACTGGAATATGTCAAGTATTGAGGACATATACAGTACTGTGTGAGACTTCAGCACATATATATCACTAGGGTGCCTAAGGCTTTTACACAGTACTGTATTTGTCAATGTGGAGTGGAGAGCGAGTTTGTAAATCTGGAGGGAGTAAAGGACGTTGGGAATGGCAAGGGTGGAGCTCTGTGGGAGGGGTGTGGGACAGGTGGCAGAGACGGAGTGCCAGGGGTGGGGGGTGGCAGGGGAACAGACACACCCAACCCTGAGACACCCCAAGGTCATTTGATTCCAAACATTTGGTTTATTGATCATTACAGAATGTCTCTCTGCTGCTTCCGACTCCCTCCCCTCTCCCTGCCCCCTTCCCACTCTCAGTCCACAGTAGAGACCCATATCAGAATCAGGTTTATCATCACTCACATATGTCATGAAATTTGATCTTTTGTGGCAGCAGTACAGTGCAATACATAAAATTACTACAGTACCGTGCAAAAGTCTTAGGCACCCTAGCTGTATAAATGTGCTTAGGACTTCTACACAATATTGTACATATAACAGATAAATATACATTTAAAAAAAAGTAATAGTTAGCAGACTACAATGCAGCCTCTCTCTGGCCTTTTAATGATAGTATTTTGATAGATAAATACTGCAGGTTCTCAGTGCGTATCTGCTATTTCTTTTTAAACACCTTGAAGGTGATTACAAGCTGACACATTGAGAAATGACAAAAACATTTGAAGTTACAGAAATCAAGGATAGCTCAAGTTTCCTACAGATACAACCATGTGATGCAGGTGCAGAATCAGGCCATTTGGCCGATCGAGGCTGATCCGTTTTCCCTCTCAGTATCCCCGTATCCCTTCATGCCCTGACCAATCGAGGATCTATCAACCTTTGCCTTAAATATACCCAATGACTTGACCTCCACAGCCACCTGTGGCAACGAATTCCACAGATTCATCGCCCTCTGGCTAAAGAAATTCCTCTTCATCTCCATTCTAAAAGGGCATCCCTCTATTCTGAGGTTGTGCCCTCTGCTCTCAGACTCCCCCACCGTAGGAAATATCTTTCCCACACCCATCTATCGAGGCCTTTCAACGTTCGATAGGTTTCAGTGCAATTCCCACCCCCCCCAATTCTTCTGAGCTCCAGTGAGTGCACGCCCAGAGCCATCCAGTTCCCTCTCAGTCCCAATGTCCTGCCTTCTCCCCGTGTCCCTTCACACCCTGACTAATCAAGAATCTATCAATCTCTGCCTTATATATTCCTGTTGTATTTATGAAGCTGCGGTGCCACAAAATTCTGGGGGATCAGTCATATTCAGTACAGAAACTGGCCCTTCAGCCCATCTGACCCATGCTGACCAGGTTGCTTATTGAGCTGATCCCATTTGCATGCATTTGGCCCTTGTGACTCTACGTCACTCTGGTTTGTCTGACCGTTCTGCGAACGAGGCAGAGGCACGGCTTTGGGCTGCTAGTACCAAAGAGGCACGGTACCACGGCGGTTAGCCTCATGCTTTGCAGTGTCATCTGCAGGATTAGGATCCAGTTCAAAAAGATTCAAAGAACACTTACTATCAAAGGATGCTTACAGTGCAGAGCCCTGAGATTCATCTTCCCACACACAGACACAAAACCAGGAAACACCATGGGACCCGTTCAAAGAAAAAACATCAAACCCACAACATGTGCAAAAAAAGGAACAAATTGCTCAAACAGCAAAAACAGAACAAAAATGAGTGAGAAATACAGAATATTAAGCCCCAACCTCACAAAGTCATCAGCACAGTAGTGTCGTGGTCAGCACAATGCTTTACCTAGATTCAACTCCCCCTGCTGCCTGTAAGGAGTTTGCACACTCTCCCCGTGACCGTGTGGGATTCCTTCGAATGATCCAGTTTCCTTCCATAGTCCTAAGAGGTACCGTTTGGTAGGTTAATTGGTCCTGTGATTAGAGTAGGATTAAATTGGATTGCTGAGCATCACGGCTCAAAGTGTCTGTATTTTAATAAAAAGAAAGAAAGAAAGATTCCATGCCAACTCCCCATACCTCAGTTCAGTTCAATCAGTCCTGGAAGGAGTTTGTACATTCCCCCTGTGTCTGTGTGTGTTTCCTCCGGGTGCTCCGGTTTCCTCCCACAGTCTGATCACATGCGGGTTCGGTTTAGTGAGTTGTGGGCACCGGAAGAGTGCTGACACATGTGAGCTGCCGCCAGCACACCCTCAGACCTCCGCTCAGTCCCCAAAAAGTGGAACTTCCCGGTGGCCAAACAATGTAATTCCCATTCCCATTCCAGTTCTAACGTTTCTCTTGGGCCACGGTGAGACTGCCCTCAGGGTGAAGGAGAAACACCATATATTCCATCTAGGTAGCCTCCAACCTGATGGCATGAACATTGATTTCTTCTTCCAGTGAAAAAAAATCCTTCCCCCTTTCCCTTTTCTTCTATTCCCCACTCTGACCTATTGCTGGCACTTGCCTATCACCTCCCCTGGGTCTCCTCCTCCTTCCCTTTCTCCTACAGTCTACTCTCCTCTCCCATCAGATTCCTTTCTCTCCAGCTCTTTACTTTTCTCAGCCACCTCTCACCTTCCGTCTATCCTCCTTCTCCTCCCCCCACTTTTTTATTCTGGCATCTTCCCCCTTCCTTTCCAGTCCTGAAGAAGGGTCTCGGCCTGAAATGTCGGCTGTTTATTCACCTCCGTGGATGCTGCTTGGCCTGTTGAGTTCCTCCAGTGTTTTGTTTATGTGTATCCTCGGACTGTGTTTGAGGCAAAGCTGCGCATTTCACCACAAGTTTCAGTGTTTTGATGTGTATGTGACAGATAAATCTCTTGGCTCCCTGGAGAGGTGATGTAGATTCACTGGGGGTTAACCTGTCAAATGGCTCACGCAGAGCGTGTGAGATACCGAACGCACAGCCTCTTTCATATTGGCCGCAGGAGACGTACTGATAAACGGGCAAATCCAGCTTTTTAAAGAAAGACTTGCACCTGCATGGAGCCATTCTTGTCAGGTGTCCTAGGCCTGGAGCGATTTGCCACGGTCAAGCCTGGGCCTAATGAAAGGTACAGTCCTCTGAACAATCTAAACGCCGGCTCACATAGATTGGAAGGGCAGGGCGCCGAGGGGTAGGTGAGGTTGGATCGCTCTGGGCACCGAGCCGATCTGGAGAGGTCGAGACCGGCTTCTTCAGCAGCGAAATCTAGGCCCGGAGCGATTCGCCATAGCGGGGCCAGACCCTGAAGCTGTGAGACTGCCCCCGGCTGCTGTGTTTTGTCTTTGCGAATTTTGCGATGGTTTGCCCCGCTAAAGTGATGAACTGAATACCGAGGCTTTGGGCCTACTAAGGACTCAATTTGGTCTGGAATGCTGCTGTTGGTGCTCGCTTCTGTTGTTTGCATGAGTTGTTTTTTTTCCTCTTTCTGAGTGTGCATTGGAGGTTGGTCTTTATTTTTTTTAATTGGGTTCTTTAGAGTTTCTTGCTTTGCAACTGACCTTAAGCAAAAAAATCTCAAGGTTGTATAATTTATATATTCTTTAATAATAAATGAACTTTGAACTTGCACAACTTCTCAAAGTGCTTCACGGCCAACATGGTAGATAACTCGTCAGTAGCAAGTTGCTGCAAACAGAAAAGTGAGGATAATTAAATAATTGGTTTTCAAAACAGGGACTGAGTCTGGCCCGGATTTTGGTGGAATCTTCTCTTCAGCCAACATTATCCAGAGACGAAGGGACTGCAGGTGCCCAGCTAAGACGGGAAGCTGGCTCCTGGTTTAACATCTGATTGGAAACGCTGCAGTAATTCTGCTACTGTGAGCTGGAGTGTTACCAAAATTATTGTTCTCCTGGTCCCCAGATGGGCTTTGAACCCCAGAATCCTGGTACAGAGGTGGGGATGCAGCCCATTCACTGGAGCACATGCCAGTGTGTCCCTCCCAGTGTTCCTGCTCTGCTAACACTAGGCAATAAATACTTTTGAAGTCTTTGCAACACCGGAACCCAGCCAATATCTCACTTCCATTCCCCCTTCTCCCCATTCTTCTATCTCTCCCTCTCCCTCGTCTCTCTTTTACCATTCCCCATTCCGGCTCCCATCTTAATCTTCCTCTTCTCACCTGCCCATCACCTCTCTCTGGTTCCCCTCCTCCTTCCCTTCCCCCCATCATCCACTCTCTTCTCTCAGATTCTGTCTTCTTCAGCCCTTTGCTTTTCCACCTATACCTTCCAGCTCCTCACTCCTTCCTCCCTCTCCCACCCACCCACCTTCCCCCTCATCTAGTTCTCACCAATCACCTCCTTCCCCTCCCTTCCACCCTCATATTCTGGCTTCTTGCCTTTCCTTTCCAGTCCTGATGAAGGGTCTCGGCACAAAACATTGACTGTTTATTAATTTCCATAGATGCTCCCTGACCTGCTAAGTTCCTCCAGCATTTTTGTGTGTGTTACTCCCATTCCCTCCCTGTTCATTTGTAGTGTCTACACCAGGGGTTCCTGTCCTGGGGCCCCACCGACCCCTTGCTTAATGGTATTGGTCCATGGCAGATGGGTTTTCAGTTTGGTTGAGCACCTCCTCTCTGTCTACCAGATCTCCTAGTGACCAGCCATTGGAATTCCACACAATAAGATCATAAGAAGCAGGAGTCGGCCATCTGGCCCGTCGAGCCTGCCCCGCCATTCAATAAGATCATGGCAGACCTGGCCATGGACTCATCTCCACCAACCTGCCTTTTCCCCATAACCCTCAATTCCCCGACTATCCAACCTTGTCTTGGATATACTTACTGATGGCATCCCCATCCTGTCCTCCCCCTCGTACTTCAGTGTCTGCGTCCTGCGTTTGGGTCCATCCGGCCCTGTTCCTGACACCATGGACTCATCTCCATCTACCTGCCTTTTCCCCATAACCCTCAATTCCCCTACTTTGCAAAATCTATCCAATCTTGTCTTAAATATATTTACTGAGGTAACTTCCACTGCTTCACTGGGCAGAGAATGCCACAGATTCACCACTCTCTGGGAAAAACAGTTCCTCCTCATCTCTGTCCTAAATCTACTCCCCAGAATCTTGAGGCTACGTCCCCTAGTTCTCATCTCACCTACCAGTGGAAACAACTTTCCTGCCTCTACCTTACCTACCCCTTCCTTAATTGTATAGGTTTCTGTAAGATCTCCTCTCATTCTTCTGAAGTGCAGCCCTACAGTCCCAGGTGACTCATCTCTCCTCATAGTGTAAACCTCTCATCTCTAGAATCTAGAACCTCCTCTGCACTGACTCCAAAGTCAGAGACCAGAACTGCACCCTGTACTCCAGGTGCTGCTTGGAGCACGTTTATTGGCAAACTGAGGCCAGATTCAGATTTCAGAAACAACATGTCACTGTTATTCTTTGTGGCCTTCAACCTGATGACATGCATATTAATTTCTCTGACTTCAGGTGGCCACTCCTTTTGCCCCCGCTCCCTCTTTTTTCCACTGGCCCCCACCACGCTATCCCTTTGCCCTCCTCCGTCCTTTCCCACTGACGTAGGGTTTTCCGCTCGAAGGCCTTGGTGTTCCCGCTCCAGGCCGCGATGTAGCCGGTCAGCGCGCTGTCCACCAACACGCCGAACCTCCGCGGGCTCCTGGGGCGGTAGGAGCGCTGTCGTGCTCTCTTCCGATGGTCTAGGACAGGGTTAAGAAGCGGTTTGAAGGTGAAAGTCTCAAATAAAACTGCTTAAAATGATTGGAATCATCAAGTTTACAGGGCAGGGCATGTAATGTTTTCTGTGCGGTTCAGTTGAGTGAGAGTGCCCACCATTGGATAGTTCTTTTATGTTTTGTGTGTGGGTGCAGAGATCAGGCCAGGAGGAGTATTAATGATTTTACACAGGTCTCAGATGGGATCCAATGTTTAATGCAAGAAAAGATCCCTCCTACTCTCTCCCCCGTTCTCCAAACTTTCGCCATTGAGGGGGGACGGACTTCTCTTTTCTCCGATGTGGAATTCCTCCAGCATTTTGTGTGTGATGTTGCGTTGGATTTCCAGAATCTGCAGAGTCCCGGGGGTTTATATTCGCCTTTCCTCCTTTGTTCGTTTGGATTTGAGTTCAAATTAACACTCTAGGTCGGTGTGCGCTCCGTTTCAATCACCGATACTCAAGCGCACAGACAGTAAGGGCCAGAGAGGAAATCGGATCCGTGGCTGCAAACATTTGTGTAATTTATTAAAACACGGAAATGGCTTTCGGTGCAGACAATGGGGTTTCTGCAGGCATCTGTGTCCCTGACCTGCAGCAGATTGTGCCGCGACTTGCCTCTTCCTGCGTGTCCAATTGGGACTCGCAGCCAGTTAAACACAACGAGGAAAGCCGCGGCGAAGCCAAGCTTCCTCCCGCTCGCAATGTGCGGGACAGCAGGATTCCCAGTGTCAGCGAGTGCAGCTGTTTCCTGCTTGTAGCCCCACATCCCCTGCACTTTGCAGAATCTGGGCGAAGGGTATTTGCCATCTGCTCTCGTCATCAGCAATACCTCATCTTCCTTCCGAGCATTCAGCGGAGTGCTGGAATTCACGCAGGTCACTCTATGGATTGGAGATTGAGAGAAGCGCTTGTTTTCCGTCGGGGAGTGTGCGAATGGGGAACGATCGACAAGTGAGCACGCAGCGGGGGCTCTGACAGCCCGCCACCAGTCTGCCCGAGCCAGGCAGAAATGTGCAGGGGCACCAACATAGTTACTGTTAACTCTCTGTGGGGTAAGTGGACCTGCTTACAACTCCCATGTCGCTGCCAGCTTCCCGCTGAATCTGCCCTGAAATGGTGTGAATATGATCAGGGTACCCTTTAAAAGCCACAGGCCTGGCAAAGGGGTTAGTGCCCTTTTCAATTGGAATAATTTTGCCATGAATTTCAAAGTAATTTTTTTTCACTGAATAGCCCAGGATATGTGCAGACGACCTCTTTAAAATGACTAAGGTCGTCATGTTTCTTTACTTGAAGAAGGAGGCCGTTGCGATCAGCGCTTCAAAGTGTTTATTGAAGAGTCGGCGCGTTCCCGGTACACTCGGCCGGCTGCTTTACCAGGTACTGGTGTACTCTTCTGCAGTCCATCCACCTCAAGGTTCAACATGTTGTGCGTTTCAGAGATGCTCTTGCAGAGACTGTTGTGCGTGAAAATCCCAGGTCAGCAGACACTCACACCACCCTGACAGGCAACAACCATCGTCAAAGCCATTTCTTCCCCATTCTGATGTTTGAAGTGAATCGGAATCGGGTTTAGCTCTGACATACATCGTGAACTTTGTTGTTTTAAGACGGCAGTACAATGCAATACCTAAACATTGCTATAAGTAGCAATAAGAGTATTTATACACTCAGTGGTTGCTTTACTAGACGCCTCCTGTACCTAAAAGACCGGCAGTGAGTGTATGTTTGTGGTCCTCTGCAGCTGTGGCCCATCCACTTCAATATTAGACGTGTGCATTCGGAGAAGTTCTGCCGACCCCTGTTGTAACACCTGATTATTTGAGTTGCTCTCGCCTTCCTGTCAGCTTGAACCAGTCTGGCCTCTCACCTCTCTCATTAACGAGGTGTTTTCACCCTCAGAACTGGATGTCACACCATTCTTTGCAAACTCTAGACTCAGGGGTTCCCAACCCGGCATCCACGGACCCCTCAGTTAATCATAAAGGTCTATGGCATAAAAAAAGATTTGGGAATCCCAGTGTGTGAAAATCCCAGGAGATCAGCACTTTCTGAGATACTCAAACCACCCCGCCTGGCACCAACAATCATTCCACAGTCAAAGTCACTTAGATCACATTTCTTCCCCATTGTGATGTTTGGTCTGAACATCAGCTGAACCTCTTGACCATGTCTACGTGCTTTTATACATTGAGTTGCTGCCACATGATTGGCTAATGAGATATTTGCATTAACGAGTAAGTGTATAGGTGTACCTAATAAAATGGCCATTGAGTGTACTTCACCAAGGGGTTTGTATCTGAATATTTGTCTTACACTGCAGTGGGACTTTGTATTCAGATGACTGATACATCCAGAAAATGCTCCATTTCTACCCTGCCCTCTCGAATCTCCATAATCTCCATTGCTGAGCCCTTGCAAGATCTGACATGTTTTTAACTGTCTTTTTATTATGCTTTATTTTTACAAGAAAGGGGGGCAATTGAACCTCTTGATGTAGTTTGGATGAAGGTGTCAACAGTTGAATGTTTGAACAGCTCAATGTTTCGGGCTGAGTCCTGATGTCTTAGCTGGGAACGTCAACTCTTTGTTCCTTTCCACAGACACAGCCTGACTGCACTTGCTGTAATTTAGAGTTTTTTATGAGTCTGTGTTGCAATATATTGCTGCCTCTTGACAAATGCCAGTGATATTAAACCTGACTCTGATCTTGAGCTGCTGAATTTTGAGTGTGCTGCTCTGGATTTCCAGCACCTGCAGAATCTCTTGTGTCTATGTTGACCCCCTTTGATATTTTTGATTCTGTACACTTAACCATGACAACACATACAAAATGCTGGAGGAACTCAGCGGGTCAGGCAGTATCTGTGGAAAAGAGTAAACAGTTGATGTTTCGGGCCGAGACCTTTCTTCAGGGCTGGAAAGGAAGGGTGAAGATGCTAGAATAATAAGTGTGGGGGGAGGGGAAGGAGGATTGATTGAGGGGAAATTTGATAGAGGGATATAAAATTATGAGGGCTATAGATAGGGTAAATGCAAGCAGGCTTTTTCCACTGAGGCTGGATGAGACTACAATTAGAGGTCATGGGCTAAGGGTGAAAGGTGAAAACTTAAAGGGGAACTGAGGGGAAACTTCTTCACTCAGAGTGCTGTGAGAGTGTGGAATGAGCTGCCAGTTGAAGGGAGGCATGCGAGTTGGATTTAAACTCATTGGGTTCAAGAGAAGTTTGGATAGGGACATGGATGGTAGGGGTATGGAGGGCTATGGTCCTGAGGCAGGTTGATGGGAGTAGGTAGTTTAAATAATTTAGCATGGTCTAGATGGGCTGAAGGGACTGTTTCTGTGCTGTTCTGTTCTATGAGTCTGTGACTTTATGAAGTCTGGTGGGTGGATACAAGGGTTGGGGAATAAGGAATCATAGGAGAGGAGAATGGACCATTGGAGAAAGGGAAGGAGGAGGGGACCCAGGGGGAGATGATAGACCGGAGAGAAGAGGTAAGAGGCCAGAATGAGGAATAGAGGAAGAGTGGCGAGGGGAGGGTTTTTTACCGGAAGTAGAAATTGCATTTCTTTCAATCTCTTCCATCCACTTCCCAGAATTTTTCTGACCATTTCCCTCCCTGTTGCTACTTTTCTTTGATCAGTTATATTTTTGCTTCTCTTATTCCCGTGTTCCCTCCACACTTTCATTTTTCCTGTCCGCTGCTAGCTGGCTTCTCCAATGCACTAAAAAGGCAGGAGATTCTGGAAGGGAACGTGGAGCTTTTTACCAGCCCAGTCATTGCTGGGTCAATTGCCACGAATCTGTGGCAGCCGGCAGCGTGTGCAAGATCCCTGAAGCAGAAACATCTTGAGTTGTGAATCTCTGTGGATTTCCACTCAACAAGCCCAAAAAATAAAAATTGCTCATTTTGTCATGGGCTGGAAAGTGAAAGAAGTGTAATTACTAACTTGGTCTGCGTCACTCCACTGTAAACAGTGCCATCTCCGGATCTGCCGTATGGACCTGAATTAATTTTGCCGCTGCCTTCAGCCCTGACATCATCATCAGAGTCAGAATTATTATCACCAACATATGTTTTGAAATTTGTTGTTTTGCAGCAGATATATATACAGTATCTAGTTTCTCCAATGGTCCAGAGACTGTTGTGTGTGAAAATCCCAGGAGATCAGCAGTTTCTGAGATACTCAAACCACCCCGTCTGGCACCAACAACCATTCCACGATCAAAGTCGCTTAGATCACATTTCTTCCCCATTCTTATATTTGGTTTGAACAACAATTGAAGCTCTTGATCATGTCTGCATACTTTTATGCATTGAGTAGCTGCCTGGTTATTGGCCAATTAGATACTTGCATTAATGAGCAGTTCTACCTAATAAAGTGGCCACTTGGTGTCCACGTTCTCTGCAAGTTTAGCACTCTATTTTACATTTTGCTATTGTTTTACCTTGTTCTACCTCAATGTACTGTGCGATGAATTGATCGGTACAAACAGTACTCCTTATTTAGTTAGACAGTAACAGGCTCTTCTAGCCCAGCGAGCTCGCGATGCCCAATTACACCCATGTGATCAATTATCCTACCAATCGGTATGTGTGTGGACTGTGGGAGGAAACTGGAGCACCAGGTGGAAACCACGCTATCGTGGGGAGAACCTACAAGCTCTTTCCAGTGGCGGAATTCAGCCTGGGTCGGTGAATTGGTTCAACTATTTTAATTCCACTCCAACATGTCAGCCCGTGGCCTCCTCTACTGCCACAACGAGGCCACTCTCAGGTTGGAGGAGCAACACCTTATATTCCATCTGGGTGTCCTTCAACATGATGACATGAACATTGATTTCTCAAACTTCCAGGAATTTCTCCACCCTCCCCCTTCCTCCTTTTTCCATTCCCCATTCCGGTTCCCCTCTCACCCTTTCTCTTCTCCTCACCTGCCCATCACCTCCCTCTGGTGCCCCTCCTCCTGGCCTTTCTCCTATAGTCCACTCTCCTCTCCTATCAGATTCCTTCTTCTCCAGCCCTTTGCCTTTTTCACCCATCGCCTCCAGCTTCTCACTTCATCCCCTCCTTCCCCACCACCCACTTGCCCCCTTGCCGGGTCCTCGCCTGCCAGCTTGCTCTCCTTCCCCCTCCTCCCAACCTTCTTCTTCTCCCCTTCCTTTCCGGTCCTGAAGAAAGGTCTCGGCCCGAAGCGTCAACGGTTTATTCACCTCCATAGGTGCTGCCCGACCTGCTGAGTTCCTCCAGCCTTTTGTCTATGTTGCTTCACATAAAAAAGCATTCACGAGAAAAAAATCATAAATTATAAGCAATTTTTCCAATAAAAGAACACAATTAGAACAAAATAAAATGAAATCCTTGCAGTGCAAGATGATCTAAATGGTAATGATTTGTGTTGGGATGGTTGATTCAAGAACTCAGTAGTTTAAGGGAAGTAGCTGTTCACAAGCCACATCTTATTTATTTATTGATTGAGATACAATGCAAAATAGGTCCTTCAAGCCACGCCACCCAGCAATCCCCTGATTTAACCCCAGCCTAATCACAGGACAATTTACAATGACCAATTAACCGCCCAACCGGTACGTCTTTGGACTGCGGGAGGAAATGGGAGCACCCGGAGGAAACCCACGTGGTCACAGGGAGAATGTACAAACTCCTTACAGGCAGTGCTGGGAATTGAACCGGGGTCGCCTGCACTGTAAAGCGTTGTGCTAACCACTGTGCTACCAAGTCTCTTTTGTTTTATATATAGTTCAAAGTGCATTTGTTATCAAAGTATTTATAGGGATGTTACCGATCCTACCTTGAGATTAATTTCTTGAAAATAAAATAAAATAGGACTTATGAAAATCTATACGTAAACAAGCACTGACAAACAACTAATGTGCAAAAGATGGCATATTGTGTAAATAAAAATAATATTGAGAACATGAGTTGTAAAGGGTCTGTGAGTCTGTAGTGTGTAGAAGCAGTTTAACGTTGAGGTGAGTGAAGTTATCCAAGCTGGTCCAGGAGCCTGATGGTTGTACGGTAATAACTGTTCCTGAACCTGGTGTACCTTCCACCTGATGGGAGCTGTGAGAAGACGGCATGGCCTAGAGAGTGAGGATCTTTGATGATGGATGCTGCCTTCTTGAAGCAGTGCCTCCAATAGGTATGTCGATGGTGGAGTCGTATGTGCCAGTGACGTTTTGGGCAAAGTCAAGAAATTTCTACAGTTTCATACTTTCCTATGCATTTCATTCCTGCCATCTGGATGATAATGTGACTAACTGGAACAGCAAATTTGCCCAGATTGGGGGTAGTGGACAGCGACGAAGCTTGCTGTTGGTTCTGGATTAGTTGGAAAAATGGGCTGAGAAGTGGCAGATGGAATTTAATACAGGCAAGTGCACTTCGGGAGGACCAGACAGCGTAGGTCCAACACATTGAACAGTCGGGCACTGAGGAGTACGGTAGAACAAAAGGATCTGGGCCTACAGGTCCATAACTTATTAAAAGTAGTGTCACAGGTTATTGCTAAGAAAGTTTTGGCACATTGGCCTTCGTAGATCAAAGTACTGACTACAGCAGATGGGATGTTATGTTGAAATTGTGTATGATGTTGGTGAGGTCTAATTCGGAGTGTTGTGTGCAGTTTTGGTCACTAACCTACAGGAGAGATGTGATGGAGAGAAGAGCACTATCTGGGTGGCAAACTTTCTTTTCCACCGGGCTTTTTGTGACTTCAGGATCTCACAAAATAGTTTTGAGTTAGTGAAGTATTTTCAAGTTTGCACTCTGCTGGAGAGTAGGAAATGCAGCAGTTTTAAAAACAGCTTCTTCCCCTCCCCCATCAAATTTCTGCAAAGACAATGAAGCAACCTCTGGACACGACCTCAATATCGTTTGCTCTTTTTTTGCACTACTTAATTAATTTAAACAAATTGCATTTACGTATTTATACACACACACACACACACACACACACACACACACACACACACACACACACACACACACACACACACACACACACACACACACACACACACACACACACACACACACACACACACACACACATGATACTGTATTAATTTAATGTATTGCACTGTACTGCTGCCGCAAAAAACTCCACAAATTTCATGACATATGTGAGTGATGATAAACCTGATTTTGATCTGGGTCTCTATTGTGGACTGAGAGTGGGAAGGGGGCAGGGAGAGGGGAATCATGGTTTGGAAAAGGGGAAGGTATCAGGAAGCACCAGAGAGGCATTCTGTAATGATCACAAATCAATTGTTTGGAGTCAAATAACCTTGTCTTTGCTCCCGCCAGATTTGCAAACTCGCTTTCTGCTCCATGTTGGCAAATACAGCACTGTGCTAAAGTTCGAGATGCCCTAGCTATATATATGTGCCTAAGACATTTGCACAGTACTGTGCGTACTCTCTATGTAAATAAAAGAAAATCTGCAGACGCTGGAAATCCGAGCAACACACACAAAATGCTGGAGGAACTCGGCGGGCCAGGCATCATCGATGGAAAAAATTACAGTCGACATTTTGGGCTGAGATCCTTCAGCAGCACAGGAGAAAGAAAGATGAGGAGTACATAGAAATGTCGACTGCACTCTCTTCCATAGAAGCTGCCTGGCCTGCTGAGTTTCTCCAGCATTTTGTGTGTGTTGTACTCTATATATGCTTCTTATTGTAATTTATGTTTTTTTAATGTATCGCAGTGCAGGACAACAAGCTTTGCAGCATATGTCAGCGTAGTAAATCTGATTCTGATTCAGGTTCTGATTATGCTTCAAAAAATAAAGTAAGTTCTACATAGTAAATATGGGCACAGGAAGTCTGCCAAACATCAGATGAACATCTGAATGATAAGGCATAACTAGAACTTGCACACAATACCCTCATTGTGGTCTAAACAAGAGTATTGTCAAGCTGCAACTGTAGGGCACAGTAGCGTTTAGCATAACACCACGACAGCGCCAGTGACTCAGTTTCAACTCCACCGATGTGTGTACATTCTCCCTGTGACTGTGCGGGCTCCCTCTGGGTGCCCTGGTTTCCAAAGATACCCACATTCAAAAGGTGTCCAGTGTTAGTAGGTTCATCAGTCACATGGTATAGTTTCGAGGCGCTGCCTCATTGGTCCGGAAGGGCCTGTTACCTCTAAATGAAATGAAAACCTTTTAAAATCTGCATCTTGGTCTGTGAAGGCGAGGATTACACCTTCTTCACCACCCTCTCTCATTGTGATGCCACTTTTGGGGAACTCGAACCCCATCGTCCCTCTTTATCAGCATTCCTTAGTGCCCTACCATTTTGCTATGTATATCCTAACCATGTGTGACTTCCAGCAGTCCTGGTGAGGTGTCGGTCACTGAGGAGCGCGGTAGAACAAAGGCATCTGGGAATACAGGCCCATAATGCATTGGAAGTGGCATCACGGGTAGATAGGGTTGCAAAGAAAGTTTTTGGCTTTTTTGTTTCGGAGCGTTTGTTTTGTCTGTGGAGGTAGTGGAGCGGGTGCGGAACTGGATGATCAGGACATTGCCTGGATTACAGGGTATGAGCTAAGGAAAGATTCGAACAACTTGGGTTGTTTACTCTGGAGGGTGAGGGAAGGGGTAGTTATTTATAAAATTATGAGAGGCAGTCAAAATCTTTTCCAAAGGGTAAAAACATCAAGCGTTAGAGGAAACCATTTAGAGACGGAACTGGAATCAGGTTTAATATCACTGGCATGTCAAGTCAAGTCAAGTCAAGTCACTTTTTATTGTCATTTCGACCATAACTGCTGGTACAGTACACAGTAAAAATGAGACAATGTTTTTCAGGACCATTGTGTTACATGACACAATACAAAAACTAGACTGAACTACGTAAAAAACAACACAGAAAAAACTACACTAGACTACAGACCTACCCAGGACTGCATAAAGTGCACAAAACAGTGCAGGCATTACAATAAATAATAAACAGGACAATAAGGCAGTAAGGTGTCAGTCCAGGCTCTGGGTATTGAGGAGTCTGATAGTTTGGGGGGAGAAACTGTTACATAGTCTGGTTGTGAGAGCCCGAATGCTTCAGTGCCTTTTTCCAGATGGCAAGAGGGAGAAGAGTTTGTATGAGGGGTGCGTGGGGTGTTTGTTGTTATGTGGTGGCGGTATAGTGTAATAGAGGATGATGTACTGTAAATTATAAATTATATACATTAAAAATACATAAGTAGTGCAAAAATAGTGAGGGGTAATTAGTGGATGTAACTAATTGCAATGGATATTAAGCAGAGTGGATTCCGGTTAGGGCAGGTGCTAATTTAGGCCAAGTCTTAAAGAACAAAAACTAATTGAGAAACTTGTTTTGATTCCTTTTGTTTATTTGGGACACTGTGCCACCTAACTGGGACAGGAGTCTGCGGCTGAACAGTTTCTAACTAGTGCCGGTTAGACACCACACTGTGCTCAGAGCAAACTATTTTTAATTAGCGTTAGTTAAAGGATGGTGTTCAAAAAGCAGTGATTTTTGTCATGGATGGTTAACAGGAAATAAGAAATAAACAGGTTTCAAGCGTTTAGGCTTGGAGATGCCAGAAACAGCCAGGAGTGAAAATGAACATGAGTGAATCTGCAGATGCTGGAAATAAATAAAAACACAAAATGCTGGCAGAACTCAGCAGGCCAGACAGCATCTATGGGAGGAGGTAGTGACGACGTTTCTGGCTGAAACCCTTCATCAGGAGTGAAGTAACATGGGATGGTGGAGAGGGGATAAGAAGTGGGGGGAGGGATGAAGTAGAGAGCTGGGAAGTGATAGGCTGGAGGGAAATGGGCTAGGGGGAAGGTGGAGAATTATGGGAAATAAAAGAGAAAGAAAGGTAGGGCTGGGGGAGATTATAGTGAGGGGGGAAATAGAGAGCGAAAGAGAACCAGACTAAAATAATAGATAGGGATGGGGGTAAGGGTGGGGGGCAGGGGCATCAACGGAGGTCTGTGAGTTGGATGTTCATGTCGGCAGGTAGGAGGCTACCTAGGCGGGAGATAAGGTATTGCCCCATCGACCTGCGTGTGGTCTCATCTTGATGGTAGAGAAGGCCATGGACAGACATGTCGGAGTGGTTTCACTACTTTAACAGGTTAGGAACTACAAAGAATTTGAAGGTATCTGCAATCATCTGGAATGTTTCAATGAAATGGAAGAGTTGGAGGATGCAGTTGTTGAAAGCATTGTATGAAGGCAGTTGATTATCTGTACTCAGTGCCTGTGCTGGCTTTATTCACTACAGTCAATCAAAGGAACACGGCAGCCAGCGAACGTAAGATCATAAGAAATGGGAGCAGGAGTCGGCCATCTGGCCCGTCGAGCCCACCCCGCCATTCAATAAGATCGTGGCTGATCCGCCCATGGACTCATCTCCACCTACCAGCCTTTTCTCCATAACCTGTAATTCCCTAATAGTCGATAACTATTAGGAACTAATACACAGTTCATAATACTGTAATGGTATTGGTAGTGATCTGATTTGTTCTCGATTTCATTTAAATACATAATCCGTTACAGTTAAATGGTAACTTGTCTTTTTTATATCTTTTAAAATGTTTTTACGGAACTTGCTGCTTAACTGGGCCAAAATGTGTTGGTCCCGACGTACCCCAATTAACTGAAATCCACCATATTTCTAACCCACTGCTTTAAAAATAAACGAAGGGTGAATTTGGAGAACTTCGTCAGACTGGTAAAGGCGAACTTTGTTCCAATCACCCCCAAGACTTTGCGTGGGCTTTCCGATGCAATCCCACTCTCCCTTCTCTGTGCCTGACCCTTCTGAGATCACGTACGAAATAAGTAAGTCCTTTTTAGTGAATCCTGCTGCAGTTGTGTTTTATGTTTGATTATCTGCTCCCTGTATAAAGATAATTATCGCATCTCCAGTTTGTACTTTCTGGGGTTACCTTTATGCTGGAGAAAATCTGTGGGCGGCACAAAATGGACGGCAGGTTCCCTATGAACCAGTGAGTTTGTCCCGAGTCTAAATTGTTCTACAGACATTTGGCATCCCTGCAGGATGCCTGTGGCTCATCGCATGCATCCTTTAATGAAGTAACAGGCAATTAAAATATTCCTTGCGTGCAGAGAATTCAGTTCTTCACAAGTTGTTGCCTAGATTTTTGTTATCGCTTCACCACTCCCCCCCACCCCCCCCCCCCCCATCTAGTCTCCCTCTAGATTTACTCTTTGCAGAGTACAGAATGCGGAATTTCTCTGGGAATCTCTCATCAGTTTCAGACCCCACATCCTCGGGTTTGCTACGTCATTTTGCTCTCTTTAGCATTTGCTCCTTTCAGATACCAATTTGCATTTTGTGGGGACATCAAGAAAGAGGTTGGTTGCCCTCTCCTTTAAACAGAGAACATTACAGCACAGTAAGTCCTTTCAACTCACAATGTTGTGCCAACCTTCTGACCCATTGAAGATCAATCTAACCCTTCCCTCCTACACAGCTCTCCATTTTCCTATCAACCATGTGCCTATTTTGAATGTCGCTAACGTATCACCCAGGACAGTCTCTCTTCTCACTGTTGCCATCAGGAGGAAGGTACAGGAGCCCCAGGTCTTGAGCCACCAGGTTCAGGAACAGTTATTACCCCTCAACCATCAGGCCCTTGAACCAAAAGGGATAATTTCACTCACCCCATCATTGAGATATTCCCACAACCTATGGACTCACTTTCAAAGACTCTTCATCTCATGTTCTCAATATTTTTTATTATTATTATTGTTTTCTTTTTGTGTTTGCACTGTTTTTTGTCTTCTGCACTCTGGTGGAACGCACAAGGTGGTGTGGTCTTTCATTGATTCTGTAATGGCTTTTCTATAGATTTATTGAGTATGCCCATGAGAAAATGAATCAGAGTTGTATATCGTGATGTATATGTACTTTGACAATAAGTTTACTTTGAACTTTGAACTTTTAGCAGCATGTTCCACACACCTACCACTCTCTGTGCAAAAATAACCCCAACCCCATACTTCCCATCAATCACCTTAAAAATACGCCCCCTTGTATGAGGCATTTCCAGCCTGGGAGAAAGTCTCTGATTTTCCATTCTATATTGTACACCTCTGTCAAGTCACCCCTCATGCTCCTTCTTTCCAAAGAGAAAAGCACTAGCTTACTTAAACTATCCTCATAAAATATGCTCCCTAATCCTGGTAAATCCCCTCCGCACCCGCCTCCCTATAACGAGGTGACCAGAAATTTTCCAAGAGTGGTCTGACCAGTATTGTAAAGAACCGCAACGTTACCTCACGGACCAGGTTAATTTGTTGGACGTCCTCTGCTGCTGGCGGCTCAGTGTTATACTGAATGGGAGTGGTGTAGAACAGGCCAGAAGGCAGTCAGTAACAGAGCAACAGATGGTGCATTCTTTGTGTCCCACCTCTGCGGGCTTCCATCACAGAATTAATGTCAACATAACCTGTTCTTGCATAACTCCTTTGGAGTTATTGAACTGTCAGATCATCTATAGAACCCCACATGAAAGGTTCCAAGTTCAAAGTTATTATCGAAGTATGTGTATGTCACCGTATAATACCCTGAGATTCATTTTCATGGAGGGATTTACATGAAAATAAAAAAAAGATCGAATTAATGAAAAATAATACATAAACAGACTAACATCAAATCGTTCAAAGATTCAAAGTACAATTTATCATCGAAGTATGGACGCAGTATACAACCCTGAGATTCGTCTTCCCACAGACAGACACAAAACAAAGAAACTCCGCGGAATCCTTCAAAGAATTCATCAAACACCCAACGTGCAAAAATGAAGAACAAATCACTTAAACAGCAAAAATCGAGTGAGAGAAACAGAATGTTAAGCACCAAACCACACAGACATTGAAACTAAGGAATCTTCAGTTTAGTTCCATTCAATTCAACTTAGTGCTGTGGCGTGCATTGACTGCAGGCCGTAGAGCTGGTCCGCATTGATCAAAATTGTGTAAAATAGCAACAAAGGAAAGAGAACCCGAAACCAGAAACATGAACTACAGAATCCATCCACAAACCCTGAAGAGTCAACCTTGCCTAAGACCCAAGACACCGGCAGCATTGAGCAAGAAGGAGAAAAAGAGACTGGTCAAACGCGGACACCTTCCTCGGACAAAATCATGCAAATAAGAAAATAAATATATAGTACAGAGAATATCAGTTGTAGAATCCTTGAAAATAAGTCCATAGGTTGTGGAGTCGGTTCAGTGTTGAAGTAAGTGAACGAATGAACAAAGACTTCACCTTTCACATCCTCCTGAAAGACATCTTTGCCAACGGTGGATGCTTAAGGTATGTTCGCTATCAACATGTTGGGGCTTTATAAGGCACTGGTGAGGCCTCACTGAGTATTCTGAGCAGGTTTGGGCCCCTTAGCTCAGAAAGGACGTGCTGACATCGGAGAGGGTTCAAAGGAGGTTCATGAGAATGATTCCAGGATTGAAAGGCTTATCGAATGAAAAACGTTCGGGCCTCTGGGCCTGTACTCACTGGGATTTAGAAGAATGGGGGGGGGGGGGGAATCTCATTAAAACCTATCAAATGCTGAAAGGCTTTGATAGAGTGGATGTGGAGAAGATGTTTCCTGGGCTGGGGGAATCTAAGATCAGAGGGCACAGCCTCAGAACAGAGTGTGTCCTTTTAGAACAGAAATGAGGAGGAATTTCTTTAGCTAGAAAGTTGTGAATCTGTGGAATTTTTTGCCACAGGCAGCTGTGGAGGCCGGGTCATTGGGTATATTTAAAGCAGAGGTTGATAGATTCTTGATCAGTCAGGGCATGAATGGTTACGGGGAGAAAGGAGTAGTTTGGGGCTGAGAGGGAAATGGATCAGCCATGATGAAATGGTGGAGCAGACTCGATGGGCCAAATGGCCTAATTCTGCTCCTGTGACTTATGGAAATGTGAAGGATGATTACTAATTAGCAACTCCCACTGTGAGCTAATTGTTAAGCATGTATATGCTGCATTGTTATATTTTGCTGATATTCTAAACGTGTCTTGTAAGTGCGAGGACTGGGCCTCGAGCTGCAGTGCTGACAGTAGAGGGGCAGGGGTGTTGGGGCCAATGCGCTCCACCGGGGGGGCGGTGTGGTGCGGGGTCCAGGCTGGAGTCAGTGCTCCCCGCCCAGTGATCAATGGCACGAGTTTTTGACTCTTGTTTTGTGTGATTGTGACACCATTTGTGCTTGCTATCTTGCGTGTGTTTTGTGCTGTGTGTGACTGATGGTACTGTGTTTTGCCCCTTGACCCTGGAGTAATTGTTATGAGATGCTCCCAACCAAGCCAGCTTCTGGGATTTAGACGGTCTAACTCTGGACTATGGATAGCTAATGCGGCTCATTTAAGATTTCCAGACAGTTACGCTTATTGGCAATTACGGTTTGGGCACCAAGAATTTAATATTTAAAGGTTCGGTGCTGAATCGTAAGTCCACGGGTAATATCGTCCGGTGTTTGTTTTGTGCTCAGTTCTTGATCCAGTTTGACACCGTGTCTCAATACCTGATTCAGACACTCCAACATTTGGGTCCAAACTATCCTCGTCAAGAACTCTCGACACAGTAACGTTGTCCTGTTCGGCTGTATTCACAAGTATATGTGTATGGTTTAATGATAATTAAACTTGAAGTCAGGAAAACGTTGGATATTGAGTATTTACTATGAGCTTTGAATGCCCCAGTCATATCTGACCCTGCCACCAGCCCAGGCTGTGCATTCCAGACACCCGCCACTCTCTGTTAGAAATGAATTGCCCCACACCTCGCCTTTCAGCT